>NT_177388.1:656205-716989 GCF_000188095.3 Bombus impatiens | reverse complement strand
ATGGCGCGTGGACGAACCCGCCGCGCGTAATGCAATAGTTCAGGGCGAGAATTGATGGACGAACGAATTTATCGTGCTCGCCTGAAGCGTTCCGCAAACTATTATTTAGGCTCTGTTTCATTTGTTTATGAGCTCATACGTTAAATATTTAGAGATATTGGAAGTGAACTGCGGATGTTTATGCAGTTTCACGTTTTTAAAGACATGAATTGCAGCAACAGTATCTAAATAGAGATTTGTTTCGGGTATTAAATGTTATAATCTGTATTTTGTCCTTGATGTTTTATATGTCTTCAAACATTATGTGCATACTATACATTTTATTGCAATTTTAAATTTTGCATTAATGTGCAAATATATGCAGTATGGTTATATATATTATCAGAGTAATATTTACTTTTAGTAGCTCCAATGAATAGCACCTCCGGCTTTTTTGTGCATAAACGCGTGATTGTTTATGGCGAGTTTTTAGTGGCTGTTAAGGTTGAGTTGAACTCAACGAGATAAAAATTTTTTTAAAAATGACGAGTATCATATTAGAGATAGAAACAGAGAAACGCATGTGTATGTATATTATATGTTTGAATTAAATGTAAATACATGCATATTGTATAAATGTATATTGTATATATGTATTTCATTATATTTTAAAAGCGTTTCACCCAATGTAATCGATTAAAACTTCCGCGCTAATATCCTCCTATTATTTTATGTTTCAGGTGAGTTTTAAATATACAAAATCTATCTACTTAAAAAAGAAACATCTCAGTAAGTAATGCTTTCCTTCATTATATGTAAAAGAAGTACTCTCTTCAATTCTCCAAAGCATCATACATAGCCTTAAAAAAAAACACTTTTTCCAATGAAATAGAAATATATCCAACATTAAAGTCAATGTATAACTACTAACTCACGCTATTAAATCAAACGACCCTTCGGAAGAAGGTCGAAGCCTGAAAACGGTTCCCCTCGTTGTACCAAGTCAAAAATCGATTTTCAACGATAGATAAATTCGCCACGAGAGATAAATACACGTGGTGGTTGTCACGTAAATAGCACGATCGTGTACGCAAAGCGTACACCACGCGTCGGTCGTGCAACGCGTCTAAAAACGGCGCTCGATTCACAAAAAGGGCCGACCTAACCGAAGTGGATAGCCCGCGCGGCAAAAGATACGCTCGAACGGATGCGTGGATCATCCAAGAGGAGACTTTCAGCATGATCCAACAAGGCAAAGAAGAAGAAGAAGAAGCGGAGGAGAGCCGACGCAAAGTCTTTCCTCTCTTCCGAAGGAAGAGGGCATCGCCCTGACCGTGACCTAGCCACCGCTCCTCAGGCGAACGCACACACGCACATGTTTCTACACACATGCGAGCGGCTACGTAGTCAACCTAGGATACCGAACAACGCGCTTTCCTTCGGATCACCGAATAGGTGTCGTGAAATCTCATTCGGTATTAAATCGAATCGTCATCCCATCGTGTGTCCTAACATATCGTTGACCGGCTATTTTATGCAAAAACTAACACGTAGCGGCGCTCGGTAACAACACTCGAATGTGAAAACACAAATTTACTGGTGACCGATCAACAATTTGTTAACATCAGAGTATTCGAGGGAATTTTCATACATTTATTTAATTACGTAATTGAAAAGGAAAAAGTATGAAGGTCATAGGAGAAAACCATCTAATTTTGGTACAATAGAATTTTTCCCAAGTTTCGAACTTTCTGTCAGAATATACGCGCTAAGCAGAATTTTTTTCCAACAGGCAGAGAATTCTGATAGTTCGAAGCGTTTTATCCCCATCAGTGCATTCGCAGAGGCACGAAGATACTGTACACACATGATCACGCGAATCGTGACGAGGAGCGTGTCTATCGTTGCGTCTCGGCCTCCCCAGGACACGTTATTCGCGTGTATTGCCCATCAGCGTGATTCCGCCGGCAGCGAAATCAAGCCCCGATACCTTTGTCATTTTCCTTTCGAAGGGAGAGAATAATCTCTGATTCGTGATGGACGTTCACGTTCAATGTACTACGTTGTAGTTTCTTCTAAACGATAGTCGATGATAATCTCAGAAAATCTTCGTACATTGCGAATGTTCTTAAAAAGAATAGGAATTCCTCGACTAGTAGAATGTGTCTGTATATAGGCAGACTCGTGTTAGAAACTTATTGTTGGCAAGTGAATAAAAGAAATAGTTTATGTTCGAATGATTCGAAAAATTATTATGGAAATTATGTTAGAAAATGATCACGTGTCAAGACGTATTCGAAGTAGAATACGTTCGTATCTGGTCAGACAACGCATAACTCTTATGTGTGCTTTGTTACTGTGCCTACCGTTATGGCTGCATTGTGACAAATTTATACGTATTATCGCGTTGTATTAATAACAAACATTATTTCTATTGTTAATAGATTTTTATTAAAGTGAAAAATTAACAGAAGAATATTCCTTTCTTCGTCCTAGTCCAACATTCCTTTTTTATTCAACAGAAATTTAAAAAATTAGAAACTAGATAATTAAGAATAATAAACTACAAATTCGTCAAAGCACGACAGAATCATATAGTGCCATGATCTAGCATATCGAAATTCTCTGCATTCAATAACGCAACTGAAATTTTCTAATACAGTGTCTCGACAATGTAACATAAATTCGCCGGTCCAATTAAATTCATTCGATACATCTTCTTGATTGACTGTCCTGACTGCATTCGTTCCTGGCATACGCCGACCATTTCTGCGATCATTTCGCGAGGATGGAATTCCGGATAGATCGTTTCATTAATTTCGAGAATCATTGGTTTCCTGCCGCTTGCACACGCGACTAGCCACCAGCGTGAATTCGAATTTTCTCCGTCGGGTAGATTCGAACATATCTTACAAGAACGCGTATGCTTGCATGCAGGACTCTCCGCAACGCTAGAATCAACTGTGCCTGCTGCATGATTTCGTTGCTTTTCCCCGCTCGCGTGCAACGCTTAAATTGTAACGAACGAAATAGCGCGGTGCATAAAGAAAGGGAATTGAAACGTATCGGGTACGCATGCAAGAATTTATGGTACATATATCTTTTCATTAAGGCGGTATTCGATGAACCCAAGCACGAGGGCGTAACACTAAGACAACGATAACTCGCATGAGATATACTTCGTTGCGAACATAGTCACGGTATCGCAAAGATTTTATGGTAACGCCGTATTTATGATTCTTCAATCTTATTGCAGTAACTCTTTGAAAACATTGAAAATTCGTCATATATGAACATGATGAATAATTTTAAAGTAACTCTTTTTTTATTTGATATTTATTTATGTAGTCACAGCAGTATGAAATTAATAGACCTACGAGTGACCTAATAGTGCTACAAATTTATTGCCACTGTAGCTTTAATATGTTCGCAATCAATAATTTATTGGATGTGACATTTATTCCTTTCTCAAGAACTTTTTATTTAATTACTATTCGTTTTTTAAAAATACATATCGGTATTAACATGGATATATAAATTTACCAATTAAAAAATTTAATTAAAAATAAAAGTAAGTGCTTTGCAATTATCCTTTTCATGAAACACAAATCATGATAGCCATAAATAAAATTCAGCTTCGTGAATATTACTCAGGTGGATCTTAAGAGGTTAAACATCCCCAACATTTCACTATAGCCAAGACAGATAAGAGAATATTTTCTCAATTTCTTATCACACAATTCACAGAGAATTTCTCTATCCTTTATCCAATACGAAAGCAGACTTTCATGACCGATACAGCCATGATAAAGAAAACGTATCTCGCGATTCGACTCAACAGTTAATAATTTCCAAAGATTCTACCTCCAATAAATTTCATAGTAAAGAGAAAAACAGGCAGGGATGCGAATTGCATCGCTCGGCACTAGCACACGCAATCGATGTAATTCACACTCGATGTAAGTATACGCGTATGGAACGCGCTATGCGGTAGAAAAGTATCTAGCAATGAACACCGGGTACAAATGGACGTCATAACTATTATACGCGCACGATATACCGGGTCTCGAGGCCATATTGAGAGTAACTATCCACTTTCGCCTCGTGCAATCTAGAACGTTGGATTCCATCGTTCTACTGATTGAACGTAGATACATCTATTCGTCGATTGAATCTCCGGAAAGTTTTTAGAGATAAATAGTTTCTTTTTGATACATACGTACATAAGTGACCTCATACTTATAGATGAGAGTGTATTAGGTATGTATATTGGTTTGATTATTCGATCCATTAAGCTGCTTAGTTTGAAAATGAAGATGGATACGATGGCAGACGCATTATGGATAGGGTAAATGGTGGATTTATTGTTCCATAAATGTGACATACTTATTGCGATATAAAACTAATAGAAAAGGTAAATGTCACAATGACATTCTAGTTATAGCATCGGTTTTTATTAAGTTTACTTTCGTTTAATATGGAACTTTCGCTTCAGGAAAGCTATATTATTCTACAAAAAATAGGAAAAATGAAAACTTTAAAACAATTATCTTATTTAGTAATATTGAAAATACAGGATGATTGATCAGCTAGTTAACTCAAAGAAAACGCCGTTGCAGCAATAACGCTGTGTCAGTACATAGAAAATCTATTATCAGAAGTGTATATGAAAGAAAAAACGAGCGTGTGTGGTCCGCGCTTGGTGGCACTGTTTTTCAGTTAATTAGCAGGAGAATCACTCTATTAATTCTCGGAAGGCGATGGCTGGATTGTCTTTAATCTAAACGCTTTTTGGACTATGTTTGTATGAGTATTTTCTGAACTAATGTCGCTATTATATTTAAAAAATTTCGTTCTACTTCCAAAAGTTTCCAAGTGACATAATTCGATAGAAATTTAAATAGCACATAAACGGAAGCTGAGGCGGCGATGAAAGGAATAATAAAGTTAAGGGCCACGATAAAATGGAGCAATACAACGGTCAAGAGAAATGTATTACGAAATGAAAATTAATTTTTGTAATGTTGCGAACGATTTAACGAGTTCCAAAGCTCTACTTAAATTCGACGACGTGCACGAATTGCATGGCCGTGTCATGGCCGTAAAATGCTATGACGTAGATTAATAAAAGACACAGTTGAGCCCGTGAATTGTGCTAACATAAAGTCACCGTTTTATGTACCATAAAATGTTACGGCACTTCTTCCAGGGGCGCGTTTGCACGCCTGCTTGGCAAAAAAAAAAGAAAGGAGAACGAAAATGAAAAGGGGAGCAACGCATAAAGACATGCTTGTAGCTTGCTTGTAACATTGGTCAAATTACGCGGTGGTTTCTAAATTATGAAAAGTTGTCTTGAAATTGGATAAAATATCTAGCTGACAAAAAATTACTGTGCACTTATTAGTTTTACAGATAAGTTCTGCTATTGTAGATAATTCTTTGTTATTGACTATTGAATAACTTTATATACTTTTTGGTATTCATCGAATAATATTTTGTTCCCGCATGAAACACATTCGTTATATAATAGTGCTTACAATTTTATGCGTATAATTAAACAATTTTCTTAGAATTGATAGAGAAATTGTCTTGCATTAAAATAAAAAATAATTTATCCTAATAGTTGTGGAAAATCATTCAAAGCATAAAGTTTTTTCCATAAAGTAGAAAAAGAGAAAAAAAGTAAACTTTGTCAAATTAAATCACTCTACAATACGTCAAACAAACACTTAATTTCTTTCATAAAAAAGCTCAAACAACCCGTCCAATTTATAAGCAAATAATAATAGGTCACTGTACAAGATACTTCGCATAGCGGAATACAAGTTAAATTGATATTTTCGGAGGATATGGTTGTAAAACAGAGCGCGTGAGTCTTTCGTCGAGACATAAAAAGGTCTCATTTCAACATTAGAGAAACTGGGATAGGGTGAGATAAAGTAAAAACATGGCAGATGGTTTCAGGGGAAAAAGATTAAATTCATTTAGAGTCAACTTTGACTTGGGAACTCGTAAGATCTCGGAAATACGAGGTTATTTTGGCGAATTAGAGAATTTATCGTGCGTTCGTCCAATTTTTCACGCCATTGGAACCACAGCTGCGATCATCTCAATATATTTTCAGATCTAACACGTCTACGACCTCGTGTTCATTTTACACACTCACCCTTTTTCGGTCTTTATAGAACTTTGTCTCTCGCAGTGAGGATGCGAGACATCATGACGTTTCGGCGTCGTCGTTATAACGTACGATTTTCGAAATTATATCTCCAGTCTATTGTAGAGCTAATTCTAGCAGACATGTGTAAATATTCTCATTAAAGGGGGCGCACAAGCCTGGACGTTCCTCGGAGCGTAACGAGTTCAAACAGAAAGCGAGAGAGAGAGAGAGAGAGAGATTTTCCAGATCGGCGACGTTCATTATTTTGATTTCTTGTTGTTTCTTGACTTCGCTCATGGCTATGGCCTACATCGTTCAGTGTTTTATTACACTATTTAAAGATGGTTACGCGGCGAAGTCTATATCACAGTTTCGTGAATATCTAACCAGCATTGTATTATGTTCGTTAACTTCAAGTACTTCGCAAAGATAAAATTTTAATTTGTCCACAATTGTCTGTTTTATGACAACCGTAATAAAAGATCACATTCATCTCATTGTTTTTTTATTATAAAATAATTCGATCGTTCTACTGGCAGATGAAGCAAAAATTACACGTGAAGTGGTTAAAAGCAATTTTTCAGCTCCGTGTCGTCAAAAGATCAAGCGTCTAAAGTGCTACATAAATCGACATGAAGTGCATTTTACGATGGTAGAGTATCTCGACAAAAAAGTAGAGAAAAATCAAATGGAAGCTCGTTGCTCGTTTTTCTTGTCTCTTTGCGTCGTCTACGAATCGCCCTAAACCCCATAGATTTCTTTCTCTCTTTCTCTCTCTTTCTTCTTCTTGCTCTTCGTTTCTCCTTGGATTCGTGGCGTATCTTAATGCACAGTACGTGTGCAATATGGCAATGTCGGCCCGTATATCGAGGGTTCATCGTGAGGCCGAGGGGGTCACGACCCAATCGCCAGAAATTCCTTTATCTTCATTCCTGCGTTTTTATTACACCCTTGCCGCCATCTCGGTACGTCGTCCGTTCGATGAACCTTAATTGCGACCTGCGATCGTCTTTGTTGCGTCGGAATCCTCTTTGGAAACGATCACGAACCACTTTCAGGCGTGAACGATCGTGTCATGAACGGAACACCGTAGTGAAAAATTTGAATTTCCAAAAAGAATTCAACGCGACTAGGTTGCGCATCGCTAAATTTAAAAAATATTTATCGACGGTTTTGGTTATCCTAAAAAATATTCAAATATGTTTTTATCGTTGTTTTATTCGTATTGAGCGATAAATATATTTTTGTACTTCGCTGGCTTGAACTTTTTTGGGAAAAGTATCTCTGTAGATTTATATAGGCGATAGTTTTTATAGCATTTTGTGGTTTTCTTTAATATGTTTTTATATTTAGAATATCATTATATATTGCAATTGAGAGATTGTTTTTTTATCGTTATTCTATGCTGTTATTGGAATTTTGTAACCATATTTTATGACTCTATTAATTTTATGAATGACTTTATTTTCTTCGCTGATATTTCTACATTAAGTTATTTCCGTTATTAATTACCATCTTTTGAATAACGCACCGCATCACCTTAATTTGGATGTAGACTTTCGCATTCACTTTTTGTAATCATTCTTTCCAAGTATGACACTTTAATAACAGGATACGTGTATATATATACATATATAATATGAATCGAAAAATGTTTCTTTCAAAAAAAAATTTCATAATCTACTATTAACTGACGTTTAATAAAACATTTGAAGACATATATCAATTTTTACATCGAAGTAAAGTGTAATCTCCATTTACAGTTTAACTTTTTCTCCTATTGCTATTTGCGTACGTTTTTGTACTTGAAGTTTCCTCAATTTTCAATTTCCTGCCAGAGAAACGTAATGACGTTTCAATCTTGCCCTTCCAATCTTGCCCGATTGAATTCCACGAATTCGAAATGGATTTCCTTGCCACGAGGCTTCATAATCGCCTATCGGGCCATTTAATCTACTTGGGACGCGGTGATGAATTCGTAATGCAAAAAGGTTCCCACAGGAATTAAATGGACGAAGCCAGAGCGGAGTATCGAGATTCTTGCGATTAGGAACGCGGAACGATACTGAGATTGAAAGACAGCGGAACGATAACTCGACTACCGTTAAAACAACGCGTGGTTTATGTTACCCTCATCAAACGGAAGGAATACTGTTACTTTGATGCAATGGGATGAATTAAAATACACTCGGAGCGCGAAGGTGTTACTCATTAAAATATACTAGATTTTATTCCTTTTTTATTGGTAATTATTAAAATTTACGATTGACTTTTATTAGGTTGTTTATTACACGAATGCTACACGGGAAAAATATTACATAACAAGTCTATTTTTTGTTAATTTAACGTCACTTGGTAATAAAAAAAAAAAGGAATTTTAATACGAAATAGTTGAAGATTTTCTATTGGAGAAATTAAGTGGAAAGGATATACGAATTTACTTTTTTCTAGATACAAGATAGAAGATAAGTACAGAAAATAATAGATAAGATGTACATTATTTGTATTATTTTGCCATTCATACCACTTTTCTTCTGACAATGAGCCTTTCAAATAGATGAGTAAATTATTAAGGAAATTACATAAAATTAATCACAAATAAAGGCTGCTAAAATACTATAAATTGACTCACGTATTACTCGCAAGAAGAAGTAATGATACTCTTAAATTTTTATAAGTTTCAGTAATTTTTCATCTAATAAGAATGATAGAAAGGATGAACGATCACCCGTCAAGCGAAACGCAAACACAAAACATTTAATTATTTGTCTCGTATATAAAATTATATAAACTGTTTCAAATCTAATTTCGTATAACGTGTGACGTAAAAGAGATAGAAAAACGAGTAATCATTAAAATTCGATACGTAACATCCTCCCAAGTTGGTTTTTATATCTCTTTCATTTATTGCGTTCAGCGACTGTGACTGGACACGCACGCCTCGTTATCTCAATGGAAATTACATTTATTCCTCAACAGGCGTGAAACGCTGCTTTCCGTGGATTTACAGTTAGATGGTTGGTCATTAGATTGTAGGAATTCTCGGTGGTCGCCGATGTTTGTTGAAATTGACGACTACACAACTCCTAGAAGGGAACTAAAAGCATCGAAAGTGATCGAACGATCGAACAATGTGTTCTTGCGTTTCAACGATTTATCACTCGTTTGCTTTTGCTTGTAAAGCGATTTGTTACTTGTAAACGTACACAGTCAATACAACACTTTAGATATTTTATCATTACAACATAGAAGAATTGTGATGCGTGTTAAATTAATATTAGATTGTTGCTTTGTCCGTTGCGTGTAAAATTTAAATTTTAAGACACGTATTTGTACACAAGAAAATTAATGATGAGAACAGATCTCTTGAAGTACCAATTATATAAATTCGATGAATTTTAAGACAACGACTCGATTTTCAAGTAAACGATAGTCTCTTAAGGAGGATCTATCGATCGCGAGTCCTACGTGATTGTATCGCGTACAACTAACGACGAGTTTGCACTGGTACAAATAACGGTGGTACGATTAGATAGATGATCGTAGGTGTAATTAAGGTTAGCTACGTGGCAATTAGAGAAGATCGCGATTGTGCTCGTACCGGTGCTGCATTGCTCGCCTCAAAACGATCGTTTATTCGTGTCCTGTGACAGTTCGTGAAATTAATAACGCTCTTTAATGATTGTACAAGATATATAAAAATGATAGACAGCTAGAGATATCGTTTGTTTTCCTTTCTCTAGCGATCTTAACTCGTGAGTCTTCCTGAAGGGGATGATAAATCGGCGAAGAGGTGGAATGCAGGAAGGGAAAACCTTATGGTTATATAATTGTTTACGTAACGAGGGCGTAAGTAATATATTATCTATTGGATACCATGTTTCATGAATGTCTATTTTCACATTACCAAAACACATACATTTCTGTATTTCACATTATTTAAATGCCTTGACATCTTGTAAAAATTCCACAAATTCATTTGACAACTAGAAATGCGAACAATGTAAATTGATATTTAAATCTAAAATTAGCTGATATTCGATTCTCTCTATAGATGTCTAGAAAAATGGCAATTTTTCCCAGGCAGCGTTACCAGAATAGATCGTGGCACAACGTGGGTTCGCGTGCATTGAACTGCAATTTAAAGCGGCCCGGTGCAAAGTACGCGCGAAACGGTATAAATCGCCACGGTAGCTTTCATGTTTAGGCATGAGTTAAGATTCTTGTCCCCTTCCCTTTCATCTTCTTAACGCCACACTTCTTCTATCCTCCCTTGTGATATCGCCCGTGCACCGCCATTAATATCGAAACGCTAAACGCAAATCTGCGTAATCTTCTTAGTTGCTATTCGCCACCATGACATTAACACCTCGTCGAGCTCTAACGAATATTCGCCAAGTCGTATTCACGACCTCGAACCCCTTAATTCCATATTTTCGCCATATTTCTCTATCATCTTCGTCGTTTTAAAATCATGTGGGGTTCGATATGGCGCCAAGGAATCCCTTGTGAGATTACCAGAAATGATAACAACGAGAAATGTGCAAAGTCGCCGATCGATAAATTCCACAAAATTAGAATAGTGGCGATAAAATAACGTTCTAAAATGTTATTGTTTGTAACTCTAAATATTAGATTTGTTTACAAAAAAGAAAATGTTGATAATAGGTAATTGATTGGATGTAGCGTATTACGTTCCTTCCTTGCGGTCTTGTTTAATAATTACAATATTATATAACATAAAATAATTACACGATGTATTTTATTATGGCAAACTTTGACAATAATATCTGCATTTCTCGGAAGAATCATATTTATTATGGACACCAGAAGCAAATTAGTTACGCTCACAACTATATTTCGACAATTTATAACTATACTTTATTAAAAATATGCAAATATTTATAACTAATAAATTTTCAAAATACTCGCCAATTTGTAATTGCACTGCTTTGTTATACCACAGGATAGTTTTTAGTTATGTTTTATCTCGGAAGTATAATTGAACTAAAACTTTGAATTTGACTTATCGATCTAAAGATCTAAATAGTTTGTCACGAGGCAATATCCAAGACAATGGTGATACTTTGAAAATAATCTTATCACAACACAATCTTTGAGAATAATAATCTTGTTAGTATAATATTACATTGTCGAACGGTTGAGGCGCCGGTCAGTCGGTAGGATAATAGAAATTACCATGTATTTATGTTGTCATGTATTGTCTATGTTGGTCTACTTAAAATATCGAGGTTGCTTTCTGCCATGGAGAAAGATTAATGATTATTTGGACGATTTGTTTTATGGCAGTCGAGTGAGAATTTTCGTACGATTGCGCGTTTTCACGTAGAATGAAACGCTCCATCTGATAACCGCGATTTCGTTTGCTCGTTGGCGCGTGGAGAACATTTTTCAAGAGAAGTGGTAGGTAATGTCAGGCGACGGGAAGGTAATCAGGTTAGGAAATTTCTAGTATATGCTTGTTATTAAAGAATATGGTTTCTCCGCGGCTATCGGGATCAAGGTAATTCTGGACTTTGCTGACTCTAACGAATTTAGCAGCTACTTAAGCGTGAGCGTTCTTGCGTTAATTTTATTTTTATTTTTTTGAATTTTCGTTGTATTCTCTGCCCCAAGACCTGCAGTGACTTCGTCACTCCTCTGTGGTTAACAATAAAAAAAATAATGGGAGTATATATTTCAAAATTATTTTAGGAGATTCTACTAAAATATTCACTGCCACGATAAACATAAATGACCGGTATAGAACTATGTAAGAATGTGTAATAATAAAAAACTATAGCATATAACGTATTTACATATTTCATAAAATTCGATACTATAAATTTGTATGTTTCATTGTTCATATTTTGAAATGTAAAATCCTCTTAAAACGAATGAAAAACCTCAAATATGTTATCGATATACGTATCTAGTACTTGAATTTTAAGCTAAACTGAAATATCCAACAGAATAAACAAAAATATATAATTAAAGATTAAAAACTGCTCAACTTATATACAATCAATGCTTTCACAAAATGTTATGAAATAGAGAAATATTTCATAAACGTGATTTTAAAATCGCAAAACAGTATCTAAAGGAACCGATTGTATTATCGATATGTATTATTGTATATGTATATTGTATATGTATGGCCATGTCACAATTTGCAGTTCGTAGGTAGATATACAGTTGCATTGACCCGATGTCAGGCTCCGTACGATCGGGGCGAAAACGTCGCAAGAACGGTCACAGTTATACGAGTGGACGCGGAACGCTTTTCCGTGACTCGTTTACGAGCACGTTGTACCTGACATTCCGACCGTACGCTCGCGGAAGAACGTGTTCTCGGACGAGTCACTCCTCAGGAATCCCTTGGAGGCAAGTAAAACCGGCCTTGGACCTCCTTGAGGTCTCTTGTGTCAATATGCTGCGCCTATCAGCCCTCCCCTCTTTGACATGCAGATCAGCCCTGCCACAAGAAACAAACGTGCTTGGCTTTCACAAAGCGAGAACACGACACTGATGTTATAGGGTGTCTTACCGCTTACTACTTAACTATTCCACTGTTTCAATCCAAGTACACGAATAATCTCAAAATTTATAATTTTTTTATCTTCCTCCTTGTAATCTCTATATTGCTGATACTGTTTGGTAAAATTAATCTTTTGTGATCGACATATTCTTCTGGCTGTACTACTAACCTACGCCAATAAATATTTATAGTTTAAAGACAAATTTCGAATGCCGCCACTGTGGTGATATCCGATCGAAGGATGAAAGAATCACTAATTTTCTAATTTCGATTTTCTAATTTCTGTAACTTTGTGGAAAAAATCACAAACATATATATAACATTTATTATCATTAAACCTTCCATGAATGTATCAGGTACAGAAGTTCGAAAGTTGTGTTGAATTATTCGATTATGGAAAAGCTGTATTTCTAACGTAATTTTTATCTTCTTTTGTATTTGTCGTTGAAGAATATATTTTTCGCTATTTGTATTAAACGCTATTAAATTTGTATAATATTTATAATTAAATTAATATTTGTATAATATTTTTAATACAAATTGTAAAAAATTTGTATTAAAAGTTGATTAAGCGATCGAAGATTTTAAAACTGCGTGACAATACTTGAATAATGCTCGATTGATCGTGTGAATCACGTGACTAATAATATCGAGTAATTGGAATCGTGATTTACTAAATTACACGGTTAATTGAGAAACTTCCTCGTAAATTTATAGGGAGTCTGAAATTTCTAACAGACTTTCTTTTCCTAAGGAATATGGAGGATGTTATGGCTTAATCGATAAATTTGTCTTAATCGGTATATCTTGGATAGTTCATTGAGCTGAAAGAATACAATGATTGTCTGGTTGCTGAAGGAGGCCAAGGAGATTCTTGGAATTAATTTTTAAGGACACTGTAATAGGGTGAAAGTTGCTTCTAAGGTATTTGACATATCTAGACGTTAATTACTTGCAATTATAAGTAAATGTGAATTGGCAAATTAGTGCCAGTATCGCGATTGTTTAATTTTTTCTTTCAAGTATCCATGACACATCTGTCTATAGAGTGAAATACGAATCATCTGTAAGCAATTTTAATGTGTTGTAATTGTTGAAAAAACCTAATAACGATTATTTTACACATTTGACACAGTTAAATTTTATGTTTTAATAATATTGCGTGTATTCATGTTTATATACATTCGGTACATTTTACATATTTATATTTGCCATAAATATAATCATTCACAGTCTAACAATTATAAAATTTAAAAAATCGGAGTGCGTAATTTTGACAGACTTGATAATTCCAGTGATAAAACATGTGTTGTTAAATAAACCATGCTTCTTATCTTCGGCTACAAAAATTCTACGTCTACCAGATAAAACGTTTAACCATAACCGTAAAACGCAAACCGTAAACTCGTCACAAATTCAGAATATACGATCTATTTTATTCTACTCCTTCCTTCGCGGTAATTGTTAAACAATTTCAACAAAATCTTATCAGTGAGAACATCATTGACGGAAATCGACTCTGAGACAGCAGCACACACAGGAAATATAAATTTCGGAAAGCGTTGCGCGGAACACAAGCGCATCCAATTAACACCATGGAATTGGCGCGAAGATAAACTCTACTGATCACACGAAGATGTTCGGTGTCGATAATATCTTTGCACGCAGCTGAGATTTACGACGATATCAAGTTATACATGTTCTCATTCCTTGGCGAAATGTACCCGGCTATATCGATACATCCTGATTTCCGACGACGTTCCTAACGCCTTTGATCGTTCTTCGATTTTGTCAGCGGATACAGAGCGTGTCATCACCATCATCGTGGTTAGAATTGTCGCCAATTTTTAAACTTCCTTCGACAGTTACGAATATTATTATTTGGTACTGGAAGATCTTTGACTGAACGGTACAGGACAAAAGTACGATAAGTGTGAATATTTGCAATTTTCAAATTTTCAAATCAATGAATTTCATAAAAAAAGATAATTGAATAATCAGTATTTTGGATATAAATATTATTCAAGAGGGACCCCATGATCAAAATTAATAAAAATGACTTATATTATTGAAATCTTATAATGTACATTTTATAGTAATATATATTTATATAATAAATTTAGAAAGAAGTTATTGCGTACTCTTAAGTGAAAAAGAAATAATATTCTGGAAAAGCCTCACGAGAGTAAACATCCATAAACTTGGTGCACTGCTTCGTTTAAAAATACATGGATTACAAAGTCTATTAACGATCTGTGAGGAGATAAATCGATTTTTCATAGTGATTTCGCATTTTTAATGCTTTCTTTTTGTTCGTAAATTTCCTCAGCCTGAAACCAAAAGTAATTAGACCGACGTTTCCACTTCCGGATGTTTATCGTTTGAACCTTGTGATACTCTGTCTCGTTTTCGTCGTGGAACACAAAAGGATTTATTCTCTGTTAACATTGAATTTTATGGTACAGTTGCTACGCTATACCGAGAAACTTTTACGGGCAACGGAATCATCCATGCATTCAACGAATTGGATCCATTGGATCGTGAAGAACAAAACGTCGAACGATGGAATTTACCTCTCCGACTAGCTACCGTGGTTACACAATTTTCAGTGGGAAATGAAAATTCCGGGGGATGGACCAAATGAAGGAAAACAATAGTAAACCAACTTATACATCAAATGAAAAAGCTAGACTTTCCAGTTTCATCGTTTTCTTCAATTTCGTATTTTACAATAGAAAACAATATTATAATGTAATTAATGATATATTAATTTATTATGAAGATATAATATTGTACTACATGTATTTAATATTATAGAATAATTAATTAATTATGAGAAAGTAAAAGGTAAGCTAAAACCAATTACAATATTAAATTGAATAGAAAGATAAATTATCGAATATTAGTTCGTATTTCCGTAGAGCTTAAGACTGGAATGTGACGCAAAGTACGGATGTGAAAATTATAATGAAAAAGTGAGAGATTTATGGTAGAAACGTCGATATCATTCCCGAACAAATGAAACAATTAGGGGTGTGGCCACATCTTTCCATTCCCACAACACACGCTTCTCGTAATGACCACTCCTCTACATGAATAAATAAACTCGCATACGATTACACATGATTTTGCATATTCTGGTTCTCAACGATTAGCGAACCGCTGCTTGAAGCCTATTACCGATTATTCATGGTATGCCTCCTGAGTTTTCTTAATTTCCTGGTTATTACATATTGATCAAGCGTTTTTGCAATTTTCCACCGGACATAATTTGTCATATCAGTAGATTGAAAGACATTTGCTTTTAATAAATAACTAAGCTTAATACATACAGGTAAAAAGGTATTCCCTTGCGTTGTATATCATCAGTATTGCGTAGATACCTTGTTTCGATTGTGCGTCCGAGTACTATTACGTAAACGTAGTATGAACTGTATTAACTTTATGGAACTCCTTTTGTAATGACTTGCGGAGTATAATTTCATTACTACTTAGTTTTCTTATTGTAACAATTTTCGTTATTGTTTTACAACAATGCTTTGATATCCTGTCTTATACTTGTGATTCATTATACTTTTTAGAAAATGTAAAATATTACAAGCTAAAATTTTGCTTCGTTTCAACATTTTTCCTTTATGAAATATGTTACAATTTTTATTTTCATTGGCAGATGGGATCACAGTACGTAACAACAAATATAATAGAAATTTTTCTTCTCGTATCGTTTTATTTTCACCTGATTTTCTTTATTTCTGATCTTTTTACTGATGGTCAGAGAACGAAGTAGACTCGATTCCTTTTTTCGCGAGACGAAAAATCAACAGCCTTGAAATGCTTTCAGCTGATCGAGAAAGCTGAGGTTGCGTCGGAAATAGAACGTTCGCAACGGATGCATCGTGCAAACATAGCTGCCCTGCAATAATATTTGCTCGTCGAACGATATGTCTAGTGAAATAAGAGCCGAAAGAAATATATTGGCGTACAAAATGATGCTTCTTTATAGAAACTTCATTGCTCTTATTGTAAAAATTTTTGTCTCGACCATTTAAGAAAATAGAAATTAATAGAACATATATATTGTATATAATAGAGCATTGATTATTCAAAACTACTCATGTAAAATAATTCAATTTTCTGGAATAATTAAATAGCTTTGTTTTTATATAAAAGGGTATCCTTTATTTTTACATAAAAATGTAACAATTTCTTACCGTTTCTATTCTTGTATCTATCAATCTTTTTCAGGACCATCGTCAATTTTTACATTAATCGGTATTTCAATATTCCATCATTGCTTTGGTCAATGGAGTGCTGTAATAATCAAGGAGTGTTATAATAATGCATTCATGTTGCAAATGAATAATGAGAATAAGATTAAATAAATTTTGATCTCGTTTCATTTCTCTTGCTTGTTATCAATATCGACCGGCTGCTATAAAATCGATGTAGCAAAGGAATCGTTGAAGTCGCTCCTGTTAATTATAGTTTCGATGTTGTCTTGCGTAAATACATGCTAAATTAATCAGTTCATTAGTGGAGCAGGCAAAAGCGACTTTCTGCTCTCTTCTGATAAAATAATCTTTCCTATTGCTTGATTTTCCCGGATCGAACGAATCTTTAATATCGTCCTACGCCGGATCTGAACCAGTTTAACATGATCTCTCCTGTTTTTCTCTTTACTCTCGGTTTATTTTCCCTTCCAAGGGAATTCTGCAACAAGGATTATTTCCCTAGTTTGATCTTCGTCCAGTTTCACGGTGTCCGAATAAAAACTTCAAACATTTCTTTACAGGGTTGCTTAAGGTTCAGAATTTAAATCTCTTCGAGTTTCTACCTCTTTCTCCTTTCTCTGATGATTCTCTTTTTCATATTAGATAATTAAGCAAATCATCATTATTTTATTGAATACTGTTGATGATCTTAGAGCTCGATACAAGCCCTAAAGCCTGAAACATTTGGATACTTATTGAAACTTTTTATAAATATATTATACAAAATATTTTGAAATACATCACGAAACAAATCAGGAAATAAATCACGCATTTCGGATTTGCTTCTTTTACCAATTTAATTACGATACACATATCTCATTACAGACATAATGACATTTCAAAAAGTTTCTTATAGCACACATAATGTTGTACTCTTAAAAATCTTCGAATAGTGATAAATGCTTGAAATTTATTATCTGAAATCACTATATCAGTTTTTATATCGATTTATAACACACAACAAGATATTATCATCTTTCTATGAAGGCTTTCTTCTTTCGTTCTTCTTCATTATCTGGTTTCATGCGCTCGTCCATTGTACCCGGTTGTTTTCATCCCAAGCCTTTCGTCTATTGTAAAGGAGTTCCTTTCAATTTCCATTGTCCACCATCTCGATACTTTGTCCCTTCTGAGTTTTGTCTCCAACCTACAATTGCTCGGGTTTTCTTCGAGACTAATTGCTCTCTTTGTCGCGTACCTTTTTGAGAAATTTATTCCCTTGGTTTCACTCAGCTTTTTTCAATTTCAGTTGAAGAGTCTAAAGAGGTAGTTGGAAAAATATTTCAGTTCAGTATTGTAGTACGTCCCGAATATTTTTCAACAAAATAATCTACACAAGAATTAAAACCAGCAACTTATATTTAGGATAATTCAAAATCAATAAGCTAATTTTCTATAAAAAAGGAATCCAAAATAATCGAGAAATTCACGATTTATACATTGTGAATGTATTATTCTTACGCTATATCTATTCATGTTATAAAAATATTTGCAACACAAAAGAGAATTGTTTTGTCATTAATTACGAGACATGACACAAGTATAGTCACTGTTCATACCTTGTAATAATTATTTATACATTCTTTAATCTTCATTTCGTCGTAACAAGCTTCTTCCATTTCTACTCAGAAAAAATTCTGCTACAATAAAATAATAATCGAACATGCAACACAAGTGTAACATAACTCCAGCATAAATACAAAGTAATTTAGAATTCATTGAAATATATATAAAAAATGTATAATCTAAGACTAAGTTACAAATAAATAGTACTAAGAAATAGTTCAAAGGTTTGTTCTTATATAACGCTGTGTGAAAATACTTTCTAAAAATATGATTTAGATGTCATGACAATATAGATAGCTCAAGACTTTTGCAGAACGCTATACATATCTGCAAATCCTGGCTCAATAAATAACTGCAACCACGTTATTCATCTCCAGCCGTGTTCATTCTCACTACCATATCGATTTTACCCTTCGACAATGTCTACGTTCGCCTACCGAACAGCTCCATTCGCCAGCCGCGAAATCAGATAGCATTCAAGAACGTCGCGCCGCGTCGCCGTTTCTCGGATTGAACGGCGTTCTGCCACCGCGAGACGTCCGTTTCCCGTTAGTTCGTCAGTTAATAAGATTTCCTGTTGATCGGTTCCAGGGACGAGGCGTAGGATGGGCCCGACCGCGCGAGCAGTCGTCCTACACTGAAGAGGAGGAGCTCCCCTAAAGAAGAGAGAGAAGGAGGAAGGAACGAAGGATGCCTGCCTCGCAGACCGCCGCCACAGAGCGGCGAAACGAGAGGATGGTGAGTATATATCCTTTCTACGGTTGTCGTTTCCGCAGGAAGCGACCGACAAAAAAACGTTAGGGGGTGGCGAGATGAATGCTTTAGGAAATAGCGTTCCATTTTCTCTCGATGAAGG
This sequence comes from Bombus impatiens, assembly GCF_000188095.3. Taxonomy (NCBI): domain Eukaryota; kingdom Metazoa; phylum Arthropoda; class Insecta; order Hymenoptera; family Apidae; genus Bombus; species Bombus impatiens. The sequence goes on along the minus strand of NT_177388.1, from coordinate 697,619 downwards.
CACAAATGGAAGTGTCGAGATTTTTGTTTCCTACTTGGTTTCGAATAAAGTAGAAAATTGTAAACTTAGTGGAGGATTGGACGTGTTCACGTGTTTGAATTGAAAGGCTTTCCTAACTTTCTTAATTATTTAAATTATAATCTGTCTAACAAGACAAATTAATAAAGGTAGTCAAGACGTGATTGCTATGACTGTAGCTATTGGCTGTCGATTAGTGATACTAGTGACATTATACTGAAGATATTCGATTGTTACTAGTTGGCAGCCAATAGCTGCAGTCGTAACAATCACGGTTTGTTTATCTTTACTAACTCGTCTCGTTCAACGAAATATAAAAATATTCCTGTTTTGTATTTCTATAAATACAATTCGAAAAATTATAATTAGAGATTTGTTATGGGATTATTTCGTGTCACATTTTTATCTAAAAGAATATAGAATAAATGTTAAAAAACGAAATATGGTATTATAAATTGTATACTTTCAAAAATGAGAGAAATTATTATAAACATTACTTTTTATTAACGTTATTTGATGATTTCAAAAAATATAAGTTTCATTAACTATAGTATTATTATGTATGGTATTAAAAAAGTGATAATTTAGAAAGGAAGATATTTTAACGCGTCGCGCTCAAATACGAAAAAAGCTGTACACGAGTTAAAAACCATTAATTGTAACGTCACTTCTAACGTTCACATCGGATTCATAGCACATGAAAGAGTTAAACAGACAAAGGAACACAATTTTCCGAGAGTCCGCTCGACAATCGCCAACTGCCGCACAGCGGATCGCAACGATGTTCGCTTCTGAAAAGCCTTCGTACCATAGGAGCGTGATTCCGCTTCCGGTTAGTCAACGACGCCATAACAAGCGTTTTTGCTTGGCTATCGACTTTAAACTAGAAACTGATTACTTTTCCCCTTCTATGCTACGTATTTTTATTTTTATTCTTATTATACACTTCCGCTCTCCTTTCATCTCTTTTATCTTCTACTTAATATCCTTCCCCATCTTTTCTTAAGAGTTTAAATAATTTCTCGAAAACTTTGCAGTTAATTCAAATTAATTAATGTGCAATAAATATTTGCGTTAATTTTGAAAATTATTTCATTATTATAGTAATACTTATTAATTTTAAGAGTCACTTAATTATTATTTTATTCCATAAAATTAATTACATCCATATATCTATATAAGTATTTCTGTCTTCGTCTCGTCAGCATATGCTTTCCCTTACTCATCGATCAATGACCCGATTTGATTCACTCTTTCTGAAGTGATCCTTGAAACGATGATCGGTCGTTGCACTTTATAAGGATTACACCCCCTTGTTCAAGAAACTTCTATGGTTAAGCAAGTTTCAAGCGTGTTCGTCATCTGAAAACAGAACGTTTTTCTCGTTAAATTTGGATTTTTCTTAGAAATTTTTATAAAATTCGAAAACAAATATATTTAGTATATTTATTATTTCAGATCACACATGAGCCGCCAAAATTAAAAACGACCCTGAAAACGCCTCCTAAGCAAGCGACCAACCCTCTTCAGTTTGTTAAAGTTGGACCATGCTCTTTATATCGTACAGCTCAAGAACAATTGCAAAAAGTCCAGGAAGTGAAGAAAATAAAACAAGAAGTTCGCGATGATCCCGAGGATTGGCAATCGGTAAGATCATTTCATAATAAAAACAAAGAATGAAAATGCCTACACTAAGAATAAAGATTTATTGGATATTTTCAAATATCTTTAAGTATTAAATCATTACTTCTATGGTGTGTTCAGAATCTGGACAATTGGAAGAGTAGTCGAAGGAAGCGCCAGGAACACATCATTGAGCGTGTGGTCGAGGTTAAGAAACTCGAACTAGAGGAACACGATCGACAGCGTCGTCGGAGCAAGACTTTCTCAGAAATGATGGAAGAGAGAGGCAGTAGGGGTCGAAAACTGAGCATCAGCTTGGCCATGTACCACGAGGAAGACGCCAATGATCTGAGTGACCTTGGTATAGGAACCAGCAGCGGAAAGAGCTCGGTTAGCGGCGATACGCACGATGACACGCACAGTGTCTTGGTAAAAATCATATATTTATCAATATTATATAAAATACAATTCAACTTCGTATATCTCTTATTTAAAAAAAATATATAAAAAATGCTTCTAATCAATACTTATCTAGCTGCATCTCGTTCGTAAGTGTTAGGACATTTATAAAAACTTCAGTGAAGAAAGAATTTAGCCTGACTAAAAAGTAATTTTCCTCAACGCGAAAATTCTCGCAGCCTGCTCTTTACAATAATTACTCTTATTTCCATATAAAACCAAAAACTCGACAAACATTTCCAGAGCGACAGAGATAGCGAAATAGAGAAGAATCACTCGGACGTGGACAACGTGGCAAGTGAGAGCGTGATCCACAATGATATCACATCATCGGCGACCACAACGACGTCAGCGACAACGGCGACGACGACGACGAAGAAACCATTCGGGAACGGGTTTCACAGCAGCAACCATAGTCACAACAATCAGGAGTACGATTCAGCGACAACAGCGACGATCAGCTCCCCAGAACCAGAGGAATATACGTACGAGGGTGCGATTCGCGGTTACGTGTCTCGAGTGTCTCAAAATATACCAAGGCGATCATTGGTCAACCTGGACTCAAAACTCGACAGCACCAAGACATCAACGAATGGTTCAAAGACGAGTTTAAACGACGAAGGTAAATCCACCATACCGGTGGTGAAGGTCGATATCCTGAAGAGGCGAGAGATCTTCGAGAAAGCCTCGCAGAAAAACAACGAGAACAAAACGAACAACAGGCTCTCCGGAGATTTTACGGGCACGAAATCTATCAAGGAACGACTATCGAACCTAGAAAAGCAGAAACACGAGTCGGAGCATATCGACAAAATCGCGAATAAAGCGTTAAACAGACTGTCCGGTGACATGAGCTCGATCCGTGAAAGATTATCTCATCTGGAGAAACAGACGTCGGAAAGAGAGAACAAAAGTTCTGCGTATCGTAAGCTGAGCACCGAAGAATTGGAGACAGTCAGACCGCTACGGGATAGATTGTCCACTTTGGAAAAATACAGCAGCAGCGACGAGTCATCGGCACCTGGCAGTACCGCTCACGAGTTACGACACAATGGCGAGCTGTCCGCCAGATCGATAAAGGATCGTTTGAGCGCCTTGGACGCGGCCAGGAGCAAAGAATCAGCCGATAAGAGATCATCCTCCGTTGGAAAGCACTCGTTGTGCTTCCGGGATCAAGAGAACAGAATCGATACCTCGACTCCTAGTGAGAGAAGCTCGTCGCCTGACTCAGAGTATCGCGTGCCAAGAGCCGCCTTCCATAGAAGCCTGGATTCTCTGGACGCGGACGCTTCCAGCGGTCCCGACACGTTCGAAAGAGTGCAAAGCTTGGAGGAACTTGATTACGGCAGACGTTATCCGGCGTCGTCGTCATCCGCCGAATTGTTGAACGATACCGATCGCGAGGATTCAGGGATCCACACGGCTGACGTCAGCTGCTCCGTGAGTCAAGCGGACGAACCAGTCGATGAAGACATCGTGCACGCCAACACGATTATCGAGCGACAGGAGGTGATCGAGGAGAAACCGGAGGAACCTCGCGACGTCGAGACAACGCACGTAACTGTCGTTGAACAACAAAGCGCCGCTGTATCTGTGAACGAAATCTCGACGACTTCTGCCAGCCAACCTGACGCAGTAGTAACAAAGAAGGTAAGGCGTAACTACGGTGTTGCATGGCGGTTTCTTTACTGGGTAAATCTACTTTTAGTTGTCGTTATATCTACTTGGCTGACGTATGTAAAAGTGAGAGTCTATTGAGTGGGGTACAAGTTGAGTTTGCTTGCCGTTCGCGAAATTTATTTTCTATGTTACCGAGTATCGAGTAATCGCGTAGATGTTAAGATTAAGTATTCGGGTCGGTTTAGGTCGTAAAGGACGGGCGTCAAGTAACATCTCAGTTTAGATTAGAAATCATATCTACTATGTTTCACACGTAAATTCGAAAATGAAACGTATACTCTTGTTGAGAAGAATTGCTGCAAAGTAAAGATCATGAATTTTAAATTACATCCATATTTTAATAAAATCGATTATATATTAGTAGCGTATAATTTCTTCGTCATATTAATATCATGATTTATATTTTATCATTATATTCCGTCATAATTTCAAATGACTTCAAACAAGCTATTACTTGACGACCGCACCTAAAACATTTTTTAACAATCGTGACTTTGAGTGATAATCTACTATTCTTGTTGTTTGGTAACGGGATGGCAGGTAGTACGATCTATCCAATAACTCTTTGGTTCTCTAGGGTACTGCTGACACTTCTGGGGAACTGTCGACTAACAAATCACAATCGCAGGCACACATAGAAGTTACTAACTCTAGTACACTTCGTTCCTATCCTGCTACGAGTCGCCCGATCGTGTATCAAAGTCCCAAAGTACCTCCGCGACGATCACCTCCTGATATGCTTCCCAAACCAAAGTTGCCTGGCCCCAAAGAACATTTAGAAACTAAAACAGATTCTCTGCCCGCTAAAGAATCTGTCGCGTGCAGCAGCAAACTTTGCGCGGACGAGCAGGATCCGAAATTCGGTGTCGACGAAAAGGTTCAGGGTGCCTCAAAGGAGGATTCAACCAAAGTTACGGCTTCGTCTCCAGTATCATTAGACTCTACCGTTATAGACACTTGTTCATTGTCACCTGTTAGAGTGGCAGCCGTTCCAACAAACCTTCAATTAGAATCTAACGCTACCTCAGCTTCGAACTGTATCGCGAAAGAAGTTCCAAAAACTATAACAACACCAGTCACGTCTCCACGGGCAGCATCAAAGATTCCCACTCCGCTTCCTCGAAAAACGATAGGCACTAAATCATCCCCCACCAGTTCTACCTCCTCTCTGAGTCCGCCCATTTCACCATCCTCCTCTAAAACACCATCATTAAAAGCTAGAACGTCAAACGTTAAGAGTCCAACCAATCAGTTGTCTTGTCCACAATTTCCAAAAGCATCAGAGATACCAATCCCTGTTGGTTCTAATGTATCGTGTAACTCGAATATCCCCCTGTCACCATCCTCGAATCTCGAACAAACACCATTGACATCCTTCAGCACGAAACATATTTCGTCCCCAACGTTCAGCACGAAACACCAGGTGACGGTGGGTGAAGAGACACTGCCTGCAGAAAAACGCCGAACGGTGATGGAAATTTGCGAAAAGGTGGTGGTACCTCAGGGCAAGACACCTACGACATCTCCAGTGACGCCATTCATCACCGTGGATCGCGTCAATGAGAAGCCGAGCTCAGCGACTGAGGTTAGGATCGATCAGCAATCTAGCAGCCCCTCGAGAAAGTCTTAAAAGAGGATACGAGAAAATTCGTTCGTCTTTATGACTATCCTCGCGTAGCACTATTGTCTCTATCTCGCCCTTATCGTTAGACCTACCTTCGTCTAACTTCCATTTAGATCTTGTACATAAGAATGGGCTTTAGAATCGGGCGTTCAAGTGGCGGGAATCGCTACACGACCGCTTATCGATAATTAAAGAGAAAAGCGAAAGGATTCAGAGATTATTCAGAGTTTGAAACTACGAAATAGTAAAAAAGAGTTTCTAACGAATGTTACTCTCATGAGCTTATATGGTATCTAGCTGAACAATTCCATTATCGTGCCTCGATCGTTTCTATGGTAACTATTCATATACATATGATATACACTATATGAAGTAATCGTTTAAAATTGAACGCGTTTTGATTCGATGAAATACTGGGAAGCCGTATTCGCGTCTGGTATTTATCAAGATCAGGAAACTGAATCCTGCCACTTAGAACTCCCGGATAATATTAACCCGTCTTCGCCTATTGCTTCCACACGTATTTATTATCCGCCATTACGCACAAATCTCGCTGGAAACGAAGGCGTGAGACCATAGTTAACGATGTAAATAGACGACGCAGGAGCAAAACGTATATAATAACCCCCCAGTATCGAGTAGAATTAGATCAGGTAACCAGAAACACGTACTAGCCGGAGGTAAACGTTGTACTAATTCGTACAAACGTCGATAATCGCGGAAAACGTAGTGGCTTAATCAAACAGGGAATACATTTTGGACCTAAATACCGATGCCTAAATGCGATCGATCGCTGTCGTAACAAAAATCGTAAAATGTTCTAAGCGATAAAAAAATTTTAGTGTGACTCTAAACAGTATTGATAATATTCTTAACATTATTAAACTATTTAATATTATCCATAAAATAAAGAACCAATGGATGAAAACGAATCCTAGATAGGTATTATTTCAAACTATTCTAACACGATAAGAATAAGACTTCGTTTTAGATTAACTTGTAATCAATCTTAAAATACGACTTGTCGACATATAGTGGATAACGATCGATTGTAACGCTTGGGGGAGGCGTATGCGGTTAATGAAATATAAAATTCAGTGGGCAGAGAAATTTGTCGTGTCGTGTTTCCATCGTAACCAAGGATATACAAATTTCCTTGATAAAGGATTTTGAAGCATGAATGAGTCAAAGCTGCGAAGATTTAAATATCTATCTCTTGACAATATATCAGCCATGAAACATGTGATATTTAATCCATGAAATCTTTCGTAGAAATAAAGAAAATCGACGTATCCATTTTTGCTTCAAACTATCTTGATTTCGCTTCGACGAATACGCGATAATCGTTATCGAATGCCTTTCGAGAGAAACGGTAAACTGCCGAAAAATCAATATTGAATTTAAAGATATGTAACAGACCGATCAATTTTACCATTGTCTTCGTCACCCTGATTGTTCGAAATAAAACTTGGAAATTCTGCTAAGTATATTCGAAACGTAAATAAAGGGGAAACAGTATAAATTTTCAAACTGTCTGTTCCACTGATTTGTTCACGAAATAACCCAATCGTCGTGCATTTCGAGACTGGGCTTCGATTCATTCGTCAATGAAGGATGAACGTGTGTAAGCCTCGTATAGAGCAAGCGTCGGACGAACCTCGTCAATCAAGAATCGTCTTATCGTCTCCGCGATATACGTGTCATCGGTAAACAACAACGTCGAGCTTTAACGTGCAGTCGCAATCAAGTGACGAACGCGTTCAATGTGTTGTTCTCGTGAACCATGGGTCGAAGATCGGTCAGAGTGACATTTAATTATTACGAAAGGCGTTCATTACTGACCCACGTCACGATAAAAGTGTCCTGAATTGTTACGATTATTCGTTCTACTATATCTTGAGTCATCGCGTACTTCGTTTTTTATGACGTTAATCGATGCATTAAACGAGGTAAGAATTCGTGTGGCATTTCATCTGGTGAAATTTTTTGATCGCTGAGAAAGTTTTTTTGTTGACCATCTGATTTACCCTTTATCCATGCATTATTTTGACAGTTATTAATACATTTGCACATTTTTTCGTTAGAAATGTCTTTATTCCAAGTAACATTTGTTCCATCACAATGTTCATTATGTTTCTTTATTTTTTTAAATTGTTTTTCTTCAAAAGATACGTAAATAAAACGCAATAATTGCGTGAACGTCGATATTTATTTAGCAACACCACTAATTAGTAATATTATTAATATCCAAACACTATTGACCTGTAGTATAAAACCAATCAAAAAAACCTTTTCCTGTGTGTCACAAAATTACTTTTTCCTCACATATATATCACCTATTTTTCTTAATTTCGATTTTCCTCTTCGTGAAAGTTTATTGACTGCTTGAATTTTGACTTGTGATAAACTTAATGGAAATCGTTTCCATACCCATCTATGGTCGAGAAGAGTAATTATACCAAATGCTAGAAGTTCGTTCCATTTTTTACTAGCTTTGTCTGCCATCATCGTCAACGATCATCGTGTAATTTCAAGCCAGTGTTGTAAATCTAAGATCCGCTACTGTAAAGAGGTAAGACGGTATTTTCGATTGTTCAAGCTAGCGATAAACCCTACACGACCATGTGTTTTCTACCTTCTACGACCGGATATTCAGTTCTATCCCGCTTATCGCTAGTTCTCATATTTGCTATCGATCCGAGATTATGCATGGCTGCAGCTTAATTGGTTTTATCAGTTTCCTAGTTTCGTGCCGATCTTCGTTTTTGTATCAACGCACAAACCTCGTTTCTCCACTTCTTAACGTGATGTAAAAAGTTTTCCTCAAATATTAAATAGAAATTCTATCGACTAGAGATTCACATTTGACACTTTTGTGCGCGTTACGTAGAATTTATGCACTTGATCACATTGCGGTTTTTTCATTTATTGTACGATAGTTATTAAAGCGGAAATTATTAACAGATAAATTTTATAATTAAACTGTGTAACTGGCATAAAGTTTCTTGGCAATTTGCAGCGTGTATTTTAACAACACGATAAAGTATCAGGTCATCCTGAAATACATCCAGAAAGCAACAAAATATGTTAGTAATCAGTTTGCAATTACCAAAGATGTTCTTCTTCGATGACGTAAGCGTGTTAGAGTCTTCCATGTACTGTAAACTCGCCGATCTTTGCACTTTGAAGTAATTATCTCTGTGACACCGTTCCAAATAGTCGTAAATCGGTATTTTTTCGTGATAAAATCTTTATCGCAGCATTCATTTCGTCGCAAACCAGATGACTTTTTAAACCTCTTGCATTATTTTCAACTATTTATTGATTAGAAAAATCAATTATCAAAATCCTGGATATATTTACATTCAGAAGTTCACATTTTTATTTGTTTCATTTACGGTTCTTTCGCAAGAGAAAACAACTGGGATTAATGTGATTGATTGTTGGCTTTCAAACAGCTCTAAACCGTTTCCTGTTGTACGTTATCTTGACAGGATCGGGATTAAACAAAGCATTTGCTATCAAGATCTCCTATTTTTATCTAATTTCAAAATCTTCAATGAAAATTCCACGTTAGACATTTCAATACGATATATTTCATCTCGAGTTTACTGGAAATTGTATTCGAAGAACCACGCTTACTTTTAAACGTTTGCACGCTTACTTTCATTTTTTACTTTCAATTTCTCTTAAGCTATTTATCTCGAGTCGGATCATTTCCTAAATGATTATACAAAGTTATTAGGGCAATTAAAACGAGTGGTTCTTTTATTCTTTTTCGCGGGATTTCTCTTTTTGGAAGTCATGATTAGTACTTCTCAAACATATTCTTGAGTATAATGTTACATTAGCTTCGTATTATTTTATTGTTAAAGCTTCTTTCCAGATGATCTTCGTCGATAAACAATGCCGTATCCTTTATTAGGTATGACTGATGGAATTGATATTTCAGTTAAATATTTCGCATTGTACTTTAGAAGCCAGTTGAGAACTGAGAATCGGAATAACGAACTTAGTTATGTTTCTACCTGTGCGGCTAGATTTAGATAAACGTTATCATTATTGCCGAAACGTCTTATCTTTGTTTGTTCGCACTTTCTTAGACGATGGCAATAACGCGTGACATCATATTTGCACGAAAACTTACGAAATAATAAACTGCGTACATTTACCGCTTCTCGCCACTGATGCATGCACTATATTTTTATATAACTACAGTAAAACTCGATTTACGATGACAGAGTCGGGGGACAAAACGGTCTGATAGTTGGGTCAATCGGATAATAAAAGTCTACCAGTACTCCTTTCCTTCGCTGCTTATCATTCGTATAATCAAGATTCGTTTTTTTAATATATTAATGTTATATATATTAATATTAATGAAGTAATTTATTAATTAAGTTATTAATATAACTGGATTTTTCTAAACTGAAATATGTAAATATTAAGACACAAGCTTTTGTTCCTATAAACGATGCGTCACATGGCCTGAAATCAGAATGAGATTGGGCATTATGATGACATTAGTTCAGATAAATGGAGTTTTACTATAAATATGTTTTTAATTCATTATAAAATTTTGCATTAGTAGTGATTATTAGAGTTTTTAATAACATAATATGAAATTTCTTGTTCTCTATTTCTTTTCTTATATTTCTTTTAACCATATATGCACCGATAGTTATATATATGTGTTATGTTTTGAAAATGAATGTTTAAAAGACCTTTACATCTGTTTTAAATTAATATCTTTTTAATTTGTATACATTTAGTTACGAATTTGTTTGTCTGTCATAATTGTTAGTTCTAACAGAATAACTCATCGTTCTATGTGTGCGCCATTGCACGGATTTCACAAGAAAAAGAATTTACGATAGTCATGCATGAACGCTGGTGCATCGGTGTCTATGGAACACGAGAAAAAAAAAATAAAGAAGCGAAAAGATACTCTTAGAATGCAAAATAATCTTCCATCCGAAACTGCAGTTGCCTCCGAAGCTGTTGCTCGAAATCCAGTGTTTCTCAAGCTATGTTTTACGCTTGTTTCTCTTAATATCCTCATGACACCAATAAAGAGTAATATCTATTCATATTAGAAGCAACTAAACATTAACATAGACAATATTAATAACAATCTGTATAGAACATCATTTAAAACGAATCAGTTGATAAGATTCAGTTCACGCCTCAAAAAGTTAACAGTGTAAATATAACAGTTTATCTTACTCGGTTAAAAGTTTCACGGGCACAAGTTCATAACATGTGGGCAAAAACGGTTATCAAATATAGATAAAACTTTATCAGATCACTCGACTATTTTGCCACGAAAAAAATTGTAAAAAAATTTCAGTAAAATTGATGCCATCGCGCATTTCAAACACTATTCTTTCTATCAATTGAGAACGAATCAATATGGCATAAAGTAGGGTTATTTGGATCAGAATCATTTTCTCGTTTTTTATATCTTCTTCCTGCAACTAAAATACCAATCATGTCCAGAATTAATGAGATCCCATATAACAATCTTCTGATTATCTTGTGCAAACTTCAACATTGCATTTGAAGGCGTTTGAGACATAACTGTCTCAAATAACCCTATACCTTGCTATATCGACAAAAGAGTCGTGAAAGTTTGAGAAACCCTGGTCGGCGGGTGTAGCACGCCGGTGTTGATTTGCATAGAATGTAGCGTTGCGAAATACGCGTACGGCAGAAGCAATAACGCAGAGATCGTCTCTTCAGGAACCGATCGTTATCGAGAAAGCGGACGACGAGGAGGCAGCGGCGATTTGCCAGCCAAGCCCGCCAGTCGAACACGAAGAGCACGAGGAAAAGGAAGTGACGATGAACGGGAAGATCGAGCAGTACGAGCTACCGGCACGAAACTCGATCAAGGAGTCGATCGACGTGCACGATGTACCTGAAAGCGAGCCGTCCGCGAACGTCCCTGTGCCTGTGCCTGTGCCTGTGCCTGTGCCTGTGCCTGAAAGACCGACGACCTTGACCCTCGGCAAACCGGAAATCACCAAGATGGATATGATGAGCCTTCTTAGCCCCGATATTGTATCGCCTATGTCTAAACAGGTAAAGAGATACGATGCTCCTTAACAATCCTCGCTTCGCTGATTCGAATCGATTGGATTGGAGATTGGTAGATGGATCAAGTTAAAAATTTGCATAGAATTGTTCTTTATTCTTGAATCGCGTGGTGTGCTAGCTTTCTTTTCTCTTCTTAAAAGTCCGTAGTATTGCTAATACTAGAACTACCTGTTTGATAGTACGTGAATATTATATGTGAAGATAACGGAAGGGGGCGAGGGGGCACGATAAGTCGCTTTTCTTATTTCTTATAGCAGAATAATTCCAAAATTCAGTGCCGTATCAATTTACTACACGTTACTAAAATTTTCTTTTTATTTGGTTTCGAAGCTAAATTAAATTTACAAAAACTGTAATTGTAATTTATTTAATTTTGTTAAGAGCTCTGCATATTTTTAATAGTTGTAAAAAAAAGGAATTTTGAAATCTGTAACGACAGATTTAGTTGTTCTAATGTTAATGAAACAGTGATTATGACTTGCGAGTTTGTAGTGATAATAGTCAACATTTCTGAAATCTATATCTTTGATGTAAATATTGTTCTCTAGGAGAATCTCGTAACCAAATTTTATGAAAACAGTTTTCGTAATATATGATTCATGTGATTGTATTATGATTTTAAAGTCGTTCTTATATGGAAAATGAAAAATGTTATATATCGTGTGTCTTCTTCATGGCATTTTTCTTGTGTTTTTCATTTTAAGTTTTCCTTCTACAGATTTTGCCACTAAATTTATCAAGCGACGAGGAAATAGTCGCCGGTTTGGCGTTTCCTCTGGGGCCACCAACCAGCGTGGAGCCCCCGAAAGAGAAACCACCACCACCACCAGTGGACATCAGCGACGAAGAAAATCTTCCAGTGGAACCTCTAAAAAGATTGAATTCTACTCGCAGAATAAAGAAGGAACTACGCACGAGGCGCTCTGATTTCCTTGGAATCGAAGGGGTATGCGACAGTTGTGTCTAATACGTGGAATGAAATCGCTCCCGATTTTCTCCGTTCGACGTATATTGAAATATTCAGCATGGAAAAGCGTGTACGAGACTCGAAATTTTTTTTCACGACGGAACGTCGTCACTCTATCGTAACTTTCGTTTCTTCTCACGGCTTTTCACCTCCTTCCAGTGGCTTTCACTTGTTTCCGGAAGCTGATGTGTTCCACGGCCGTTAGCGCACCCGTGTTTAACGTTGCGAGAGATCATATCGCAGGCGTAACATCGTTTAATGATATTAATTGGAGCACGTGAATGGATTTACGTAACTCACATTCGCAATTATGCTGTGCGTTAACCTACCCTGATGAGACTCGCGTGTTCGTTCGTTGACCGCGATACTACTACGCGTTTATTTCTTGCGAATGAGTCTCCTTAATAATTTCAGTACTTTTTTGTTCGATGAAAAATTGTCTTTATTTTATTTGCTTGATTTTATAAACTAGTCGAAGAATTTTTGATATCGCTATCTAATCGATACCATTAATATTGTAGGTGTTGTGATTAAACACTACAAAAACTAATACACGTAATGTTTCACATAAGGTAAAATATAAAAGAGGAATTACGTAAATGAAGAAACTATGTTGTTCTATCAAAATGATTTATTGCTTATAGCTCGTTATATCATTATCATTTAGAGGAAACGTACAATTGACGATTGATCCAACAGATTAAAACATACAATTAAGACAAACATATTTATTATAATGAAAATATTCTTAGTATGTAACATTGACCAAAAATTTCGAACAATACACGTTATCTTGGCAGGTCGAAAAACTATATTACTTCAAACAAATAACAATTTATCTCCTAACTCTCAGATCTCAAATAATTTAATTCTCTGAAGTAGTTGTTATGAATCGTTAGATTATTATCTTACCTAAGTAGAAAATTTTGGTCGATTAATCGTTTCCTAAGTAACTCAAACTAATTATCACGTCTTATATTAAATGAAGATATGGCCTATTACTTATGGATGACGGTGTATACATTCAGAGCTATCTTAACTCTCCTTCGTTATTGTTTCAGGGCCCAAGCTTCGAGAGTTAAAAATCACTTCACATTCCACCAAACTAAAAAAAATTCCTATCCCACCACACAAACGATACTGAGCCATGCTTCAATTTCCAGGTAAACGATGACGAACTGGAACGCGAGTTGACTCTAACAAAGCCACCAGACATGGCTGCGATTCTGGCGGAGGAAAGACGCATCGAACAGCTTCATCGTCGCTCGTACGACACAGACAGCAACTACGAGCAGGATTCCAGCCACGAAAGAGATTCAGGGGTCGAACTGGGCCACGTCGAAGACTGGACGAAGCAACCGGTCAGCCCCGATATGTCTCAACATAGTCGCCAAAGCAGTGAACCATTCGGCGCCAGCGTCACCTCTTCCGAAGAAGACGAGATCACAAAAAAAGAAAGGGAGATCATCGAGGTCCTTGAAAAAGAGGAACAGTGGCGGTACGGCAACAATCGTGAGCTAAACAGGTAGGAATTATCCAGGGAAAAATTGTATCGTGTGGGGGTATTGCAGTCAAGAAGGGTGTTAGAGTAAAATCGACTAGGCTCGATATCGCTTATCTCTACATAAATTTGTAAATTTTCCGCTTCTTCTTCGTACACTCTTCAGGATTAAGTGTAATGTAATACACACTCGTTTCTGAACTTTATCGGTTTTCTATACATGTACAGTTCCAGATAGTTAAAGGATTCTTACTTTCTCGGTTCTTTTGAGTTTCATGGAAGTGCTTTGAGGTCCTCTTTAATGTCTCTCTTGTATATTTGCACGAAGATTCTTGTAATTTTTCTTGCCGTCGGAAGCATGCCAGTGAAACCGAAGACGTCAATATCGCTTAATAAAATACTATTATCATTTATTTTTTTATTAATTATAAGGGAAACTACAAGAAATTTAGATAATTTTAAAAAATTCTAATGTTCTATGTCTGTCAGGGTTTTCATGAACTGGCGTCTTCAGTGATCACTACAACACATGATAATCCATAAACAGAATTCAATAGCTCAATGGTTTAGAAAACAGAATCAAAAATTTAAATAGACAAAGGTTCATTATATCATAGATTCCTTAAAATTATTTTCTAAAAAATTTCGAACATGACTTAAGAATATAACTTCAAAATTAGTCATTTCAAAGTTAAATCATTTTTTCATTATTTCGGAGATTCAATATTCCTAATTTTGTTTGTTTTAATGTTTTCTATTATTAAAACATAGGTATTTCAATAAATCTGAATCATGAGAATTAATTTTCTATTCTTCTAGTTACTTTTAACATGTTCAAATCCATGAATAGAAAACTGGATTATTTCTTTCACTGAAAGTTTTTTGAGCTACTAAATTCATATCTTGGACTATTGTGCGACGTGCCAATATTTCTAAGCATATCTTGTATATGTACATAATGGAACTACAACAAACTTGTATCCCGGGATCATTGTACAATGTACAAACGGTGATGAAATGAAATAAAACACTTTTACCTTGAACACACTGATGGTCTTTTCCTGCCGCTTGACTGTCGCTATCGCTATGCCTTCTCTCGAATCCTGTAAACCTTTTTACAAGTAGAACAAAATCACAAATAAAGTCGACTTAAGCTTGAAGTCGAATAACCGAGAAATTCATGACAACACAGTGACTTGGGCGAGAAATTGGCGCACAAATTGCGCGAGCTCGAAGAAGAGAAGATGCAGCTAGAACGGGAACGCGCTCAGGAAGCGGCCTTACGTCGACAGGAAGAGACACTGAGGAAGAACGAGGACAACATACGCAAGCAGGAGGAGACGTTGCGGAAACAACAGCAGGAGGAGACCGCGAGGCAACAGGAAGCGGCGAGGGCTGAAGCAGAGGCGAAGCGTGCCGAAGAGAAAAGACAAGAAGAGGAATTGAGGGCGCAAGCGGAACAGCTCAGGATTCAAAATGAGATCCAGGAGGAGAGAAGAGTAGCTGATGCTCGTCGCATAGAAGAGAAACGTATCAGGGCCATGGAGAGCCAAATTCGTGAACAAGAGGTATGGGTCTTTACTTTCGTATTCTTTATTTATTTATATGTATATGTCTTTTTTGTTGGTGTTTTTATTATGTGGGTGCGGATGCTTTGGAACACTCGAGTTGGAATTAAGTTTGTGGTACAAGGTAGTTACATTTCCAGTTTCAAAAAGAAAATTTGTAGTTTTGTATCTTGCAATAATTTTTAAGTGTTTAGTATACATATACATACAGAGAGTCCCGTTTGGCTGAATGAATTGTATAGGAGAAGAAAATTTGATAGAGCAAAATATTTATTTGTCCAGAAGAAGTGAAACATTGTGATAAATAACAAACTTGCGAAATCATTTTCTTTCAGAGATCTTCGATATGCTTTTCTTAAATTGGGCTACATATTATTTATATTATTTTTGAATGCTCATGAGCTAATGGCAATAGTTCCATGGTTGAAATTAAAGAATTACGATTTAATAATTTCAAAACATATTTCCACTCTCAATACTAGAATTTGTTAGTTCTTTTTACAGGAAACGATATTTTTATCAAACGATGAAACCATATTTTATATTGAGAAAGGATATTTTTCATTGCGAAGAAACGCTAAATATTCTCACAAAGTCACTAAATAGCTGCATGCTGTAAATTAAGTATATCGCACTGTAAACGTTAACGGGACTATCGTTGATAATGATTCGCAGAACACGTCATTGGTTGGTGCTGGTTTGAACGACGAAGAAGACGAATTTGCTTCCGGGGTAAGGGAAACAGTATCTTTTGTAACTCTTGCCGTTTTTTCTCGATGCTTGCTTCTAACAAGAACAAGGCAATTTAGAAGAATTACAATTTTTATTTTCTAAGCTTCACGAAGTAAAAGTAAAAAGATGATTCGAAAGCGTACACATTTTGTAAAGGAGAATCCACGTTAATAACAAAATAATAATAAAACTAGAGTAATAATAAATCATAATGAATTAATTAATTCTCTGAGTAGGAAGTCCTCAGAGTGGAAAGGGAGTTGCTGCAGTTAGAACAAGAAGAATTAAAGCGCCAACGAAACAACTTGGCGTATCGCGAACAAAAGCAGCTTAAATTGGCAGAACAATTGCAAGAACAATGGAAATCCTTGCAAGATGTCGCGCATACATCTGCGAACAATATCCAACAGTTCAAGAGTCAACCATCGGTGAATTATAGATCGTCGATGCCAAATCTTCAACTTCAAGACGTGCAAAGAAGAAGACCTCCGCCTCCTCCTATACCACCAGCCAAACCGCTGCGTTTAATAGAACAGAGGCAAAGGGACGTTACCATCAGGTAAATATCATCTAAAATTTAATTGTAATGTATATCATTAAGAAAAGAATTATTTTATCTACTTATACTGGTTCTATAGAAAAGTTTTTATGTAAAACATTTTAAAAGTTGATTAACAATATGATTTGTAACCAATCCCAAAATGTATGTAAAAATTACAAGATAATAATATTTCCAAAATGGTATTTTTAAAGATATATAATTGCATTCTGTTAGAGGGATAGGAACTTTACATCGAACAGGCTCAATTCTAGATAGTTCGCCAAATTGCAACAGTACATTGTTACGTCGGTGTTTGGAACAGATCGTAACTAACAGGAAATGCAAATTAGAGATAAAATATAGCACTACAAATCGTGTCACTTAATTTCCTGCAGAAACTTTACGCTTTGTTGCGTCTGATGTAACATTCGTCTGTCTGAACGATACATCGTTACAATCCCTGCTTGCAGAGCAGTCATTCATAATCTTTGATCAGTTGATATCGCCTGTGCTTAACATAATATTACAATAGAAGTTAAAGATCAAATGTAATAAAATTCAAAGTTAAAGTAATACCTTAACGACGTGCGATTAAATGTCGTACAAAGTTTCGGAACTTGAACAGATTCTATAAATTTGAAAGAACGAAAAGCAACGATAAAAACGAAGATCGAATGAAATAGTAATAGTTTGTGTGGATAACATTGTAAAATGAACAGAAGCAGCAGAATTCCGTCAGCAGATTCGATCCCTCAGCAAGTGGACGCTCCTTTGCGACACAGTGCATCGGTTACGACGCTCGCGAGCCATGGTGGTCAACAGATGAGCAGGCAAACCTTGCAAGCTCTCAGTGCAGTTCCTCGACCACGAATCGTTCAAGGCGATCAATGGGTTCAACGAAGGAAAAGCGACGTGCCACGAGGCGCTCACGATTTGAATTACCAGCACTGGCTTATTCAGGTAAATATTTTATGATATCTCACAAGAGACAATTAAGGGGGGGGGGGTAAGGTTAATTCGTACAAAAATAAGGCATGTTTTTATGAATTATTTGTGACGACACAGTTAAAATTTCATTATTAAAACCAGTAGTACATTAAAGTATGACATTCGAAGAATATTGTATAAAATTTTCACGGAGAAATATTAAAAAATACGGCAACGGCACTAATTATTCGGACGTGTCTCGGAAAATTGCGGTGCCCTTGATAACTTGGTGCTGGATCATCTGAAATCAAAAAATCAAAATTCATTCGTTAGGTAACAGTTTTCTACAGGTAACGCTGGTAGGGTTTTTCGAAATTTCAATTTTTTACTTTTTTGTAACACTTTGAAGGGAAAATTAGCCGCAAATTTTCGCAAAGTCGAATAATTTATCCCATAACATATAACACGAATAATTTTCACAATTTTATCAAGTCATATATCAAATCGTTTATTATATCAAATTTAAAAAAAATTTACACCTGATGATATTCATAATGTGAAATACGAGAAACGCGAAAGTATAATGCAAAATTACACATATTTACACACGGAACTAATACGAAAAGTTTATGTTTGTCGATTTTCTGATTTTTATGTCTCCTGGTGATTAGATAGAAGTATTTTAATATGAAGTATTTAAGTAAGGAAATATTCTAATAGATTCAAGGATATAAGCTTTTGAAAATAGATGATAAATCCATCATGTTTTGTAGGAAACAAATAATGTCAATTAACCTGCATAATAAATGTTATTAATCTCAAATATAAATGGTATGATGTATAGGAAGCAGAACAAAGAAGGATTAGTGAAAAGAATCAACGATCGCCACCGCGGAAACCTCAAATGCACGTAACAGGGACGTCAGTTCCTTATGCTATGGCTCCTACCAGGTCAGACAGTAAACCATTGCCTGACTCTATCATACAAACTCTTACGCAAAGAGTACAGAACAGAGCGCAAGAAAAACCTCTTCCGCCAAGAAGAAGGTTAATATTGAAACAAAGAAATTTCTTATAAATTTGTCATAACTTTTAGGAATTATTTATTCAATTCGCTTTGAATTTTTATAGATTAGAACATAGTACCAGCCAGGAACATCTCTCTGCGTTGCAACATCAACCGCAGCAACATGTTATGCAGCCTCAAAAACCTCAACAACCACCTGCGATAAATAACGAGAATCAGGAGAAAATGTTAAGCGTCAGTGGGAAAAAAAAATGCTCGCATTGTGGGGATGAATTAGGTGCGTAAAAAAGAATGCGTTATAGAATATAATATTTGATAGAAAAATGAAAAGATTGTGAAGCGTTTGCCTAAAAATCTGTCAATCTTCTCTCCACATTCTTGACTCAGTTTAAAGTCATTGTTATATTATACTAATTTAAATCGTTTGGAAAATGAAATGAGATGACTAATTTTGAATCACCAGGTCGTGGCGCTGCGATGATTATCGAAAGCTTGCGGCTGTTCTATCACATGGAATGTTTCAAATGCTGCGTGTGTCATGTTCGGCTCGGTGACGGATTAATGGGAACAGACGTGCGCGTTAGGAATCAAAAGCTTCACTGCCATAACTGCTACTCCAGTGACGACGGTATCCACATTTAGCTTACCCTATTTATACCTATGATTAAAATTAGGTAAACGTCAATGATCCCCAGCCAACGATTTTTTTTTTTTTATTAGTGAACGGATAAACGTAAAAGCTATTTTTCAAAACAATCTTGGTAAAAAGATTATAGATTATAAAGTATGTATTTAAGTAAAGAATTTTTATACAACAAATCTACATTCTATTAGCTTGTAATATTTTGTTCTTTCTTTCGTTTTCAATCTTACTATCTTATAATAAAAGCTATGTTATATTTGTTATTATATTTATCATAAAAATTATCTTCTATATATTATTATAAAATGTTTCAGGTGTCAAGTTCAGTTGCGTGTGAAACCAAAACCAAACAGTAGTTAATGGGACCACATTGACTAACTTGAATATAGCATCGTTCAGCTATATTTTATAAGTTATAGTTGATCATTTAGCTACCGGTGATACGCGACCGCGGCACCAACTCTTTTCTGTACATAAAAGTCTGACAAACGGTACGAGCGAGAAGCAAAATGGACGTGCAGTCCTCGTCTTACGTAAGGTATTCCTATGTGCGCTTTAATTAAAAAAAAAAAAAAATGGAATCAAGATTCTTTTCACGTAACACGCCGATTTCTTTTCAATCGACTAACCATTAGGACGTACAGACAGCAACATGTAAATAAACGTGTATTTATGTAATTAGCATAATAATAGGGAAATAAAATTCAGTGAATTGAGAAATCGCAAAAATGGCAGCTGTCGACACACTGAAAAAAAATGTGTCGATTTTGTGTGGATTTAGCGAAATATCGGCGAACGATTCATATGTATATTTTTGTAATATAGTTACTCCGTGTGGTATTTATGAGAGAAAATCCCTTTGATGTGTGACGGCTATAATACGAAACTCACCCACTCCCCTCCTTTTTCTAATCCTTTGAGATACTTGTCTCTTATTTTGTTCATTGTTTTTTTCTCTCTCTAATTTTTCTTCTAAATGCTTACAAATCAGTAGATGATTTCAATCAAATGGAATAACACAAGCCTCTGTATTTCACAAGCGATCATTTAGATTCTAGTTGATTATTATGGTAGTACAGCGCCATTAACTGTAAAGCTGTATAACGAGATGCAATTAGGCTCGAGTTTTGTGTTCTTTCTTTCCCTTCACTGTGACGAAATAACAAAGAAAAAATATGAAAGATGCTCGATGCGTCGCGCAATTCGACGACGATTACTTTTTGTTACCCCTTTGATCGATAATAGTCGTCGTGTGCAACCGTCATATCGCATCGCATACGCATACTTGCTGTTGTGAAATATTGTATGATATGTGTCTCGTGTTATTGCGAACATGTAATTTTATATTATTGAGAATAAATGTTTATTATAGCGATAAAGTTGGTTATCTTACCTCGATTTCCTGTCGCTTCAATACATCCTGCATAAAATTCACTGAATTAATTATACGGTAGTTTAACCGTTTGATTGTAGCGAATAAAAAGGTACGCAAACATGGTGGATCTTTTCCTGTGATGTAAATTTTCGATGATCCATCATCAGTCTATATTTAGAGCCTTTGATGCTCGTAAAAGAACTAGCAGAGACTATAGCTAGTCAGATAAAAAGAGAGTCTGCTGACGTCGAAAAATAAGAGGCTAAGGGTCGTCGAACGTTTTAAACTTCTGAAAGATACATTCCTGATGAACTCTTTAGTTCCTCGTGCGAACTTTATTAAAAACTTTCATAACTGGTTTTATCGCAGTAATTACCATAGTGAAGTTAATAAATGTCAAAGAATTTGTTTATTCAACGTTAATAAATTCCTTTCATCTAAAATAAAGTTCTCGGTAAAAACATTAGTTAAAATACTTACATAAAGAAAAAGTTAATCATGTATGAATCATAAGTTTCCTAAACTATTTATAATTAACGAGATGAAGTAAAAATAGAAGTTTGAAAACAGTAATGTTCTTTTATCTACTGGCCTATTCCTTGAATTACTTGAACTTAGCAGTTTCGACTGTAATAAAAACTGGGATATATTTTATAGATAATCTATGAATTACTTACTTTCCATCTTTTTCATCTTCATTTTTTTAAATCCAGGAGAAAGACGCGAAGAGCAAATTTATTATAATAAGTAGATTTCGACACTGGTCTCGTCTACTTACAATGTACATATCAAGCTCTGAAACTTCGAAAATGTATTTATTGATAGAAATTAACTTCTGAAATTTTAACAAATTCCTCTGTCTAAGACACAATTTACCAAAACAAGGATATTCTCGACCTTGAATTATATCTAACATTATATGCATGTTTTTACAGGAAAAGTTTCAAGAATTCGCACAACACTTTCCATTCGACAAACTTTCACTCAACTCTCTCACACGTGTTGAAACACAGAAGAAACTTCAACATCACGACTATGAGAATTAGAGGCATAGATTGACGAGTCTCACAAACAGAATAGAGTATAATACACGTGCACACGGTAGCTGGATATCCATTTCGCCGCATCCTGCTTCCTTGGAAAAGATTAATTCTAGGTTGAATTGCGTAACAGCGTGAAAAGCCGGCATCGAAGAGAGACGAATCGGTGGCTGGAACTGCGTTGCAGCTCGTCACGGGGAATTGAATTACTCAGCCACCTCTCGACATGCTTGATCAGTTTCAGTAACTCGAGTAACATCCCTCAATAGTCGAACGTGTGCACGTTCATCACACGGGGATAAATCGCGATGACACGAGTCTCACGTTTCAACAATTTTGATAAATCGAACGTCCTGTTCCCAGTCATGTTATAGAATTATAGAAGACAGACAATTGAGCGCACCGGTTTGATGGTCTGCAGTTTTGATAATTGCTTTTGCCGATAGGTTGGCTCAAAGAAAGAAATTTGGGGTGGAAAACGAATTTAAGCCATTACAGACCGAGCAATATATGTATATAGCTTACCATAATGTTATAAACATTTCAAATTCATTACATTTCATAAAGTCGTAAAATATAGGTGGAGAGATAGATAGAGATGAAAAAAATAATAAACGAGTGCTTGGAATTCCTTTTCGTAGCTACAATGTTAGGAAACAGAAATCGATAATGTAAATTGATTGAAAATAAAATTGCAAATGGAATATGCTAAAATTGTTTTAATTGAAGTTTTGCATAACATTCTTATTTTTATTCATTTTATGTTGGCTCGGTTTTAAGACACAAGATTCATATTTTAAAATGATCTAGAATCACGTCATCCCATTGAAACAGATTCAACGTGATCTCGAGATTTAAAAAAATGTTCTGCAAGGATATATAAGAAGATTAATGTAGAAAATTATTAGAAAACTGTTAGAAGAATCTATTAATAAAAATTAAAATACAAGTTAATTTCGAAATTCTGATAGTCTTTTGATACCGTTACAAGATATTCAGATGTTAGACACGTTTTTATCCTCAGTTCGTTAAACACATACAATAGATATTCCGAACTGGAGCGTAATACTTCTAACTGCTTAGATCCTTGTCGACCATAAAATTTACCCGTTGAATAGATAATCAATTCGATACAATACTTGCACGCAACCGTAAATCATTCAAGCTCTTTCCGGTAACTTACAAAACCTTAGGATCGTCCACGATATAAGGATTGTCCTTAATTTTCTCAAAACTATGATTTCTATCGTTTCTTCCTTACCATAGACGAACAGCACGCGAAGTCTAGATTAAGGAATAAGAATTCTCCGCTCTAGAAACACCGAGCAATTTCATAGTAATTTTCGATTTTGTCAATGCTAGAAAAATATCAAACGACCATCACTCGTCGAAAAACAGACTGCTTTTAGTAGTCTGATTTCCTACAAAGCTATCTAACTTGACGAATCACCTTTTCAATGTAGTTAATTTGAATATTTTCTATTAACAGACGCACATCTATTTCGGTATGCTACACATTAGATAGCGATCGGGAACAAAATTACTTTTTCGATAGAATCGGTGGAATAGTTCAACCTTCAGGCAACAAATATTTCGCGAGCTAGTTTGAATTATAGGTGGTAGATCCATTAAATGTCAAAGTGTGTGCTGTCCATCATCACGAGAAACATAACTGTGTCAACTTAAGCGACGTACTTCCTCTATTTCTGTTTTATTTTTCGTTATTCGTCACTCCACGAATGCAATATGAACGAACAAATATTTATGTTAAAAGAGCAATTCCAGGAATATATGTGGAGAGTAGGTGCGTGTAGAGTTTTGACATATATCGACATTATATTTTGATGAAGAGTATAATAGGATTGTAAAAAACCAGAGTTGCAGATTTTGATGAAGAGTATAATATGATTGTAAAAAACCAGAGTTACTAGATTATCGTGTCTTCCACCTGTGATCTTTATACAAATAATATTAGGACTAGTATTACAAAATTCTTAGAATTCCTAGAAAGATTTTCAGAAAACGCATTTAAGAGGAACAGAAAAAGATTGTGAATGCACTTAGTAGAAAATCCTTTAAACAATATAGTGTGAATTCTTAGAAAAAGGAACATAACTTCTTGAACTGTTTTTCAATCATTAGCAGCTAATATACACCGCTCTAACTGAATCGCGTTTTCACAAGAAAAAGCGTGGAGGGTGATGCGAAATTGGTAAATCAGAATCCGCCAGGAGAGAACAACGCAAAAGTATCGAGTGAATAAAATAACGATACCTTCATCCCAGACAGGCCCTATGTAACTATGTAGCTTTGAACTTTGGTCATCGATAATCTAGTTGAAACTTTTGCAGGAAAAGTACCGGTCGTTCGCCGTGTTACATGCATATATGTTTCACTCCAACCACAACTATTGTTACATGTCAGGAAACTACGGCATGTCCCATAGCGGTTGACGAGGCTCCAGAGACCAGACTTGGTTGCATTTTAAAGGTAACGTTATCTAGTTATGATTCATAATGCGCACATTATACAACAATCATTAATTTTATATTTCACATATTCATTGACATATATTCAGCAAACTATTTCTCCCTTTCTATTTATTTTCCATTATTTTCTAGGAATATAGAATGTACGTTTACATGTGCAGGTTAGATATAAAAAATCGTTATATTATTATCATGGTAACGTGGGAGTTGATAGATATTATGTAATGATAATATAAATTTGCATTTACGCATCAGTCGTAGATTGTGATTCATAAAAGCATAGAAATAATTTATATCATTTTATTTTAACTTCAAGTTTGAAAGATTCTCCAAAAAGACTGTGAAATTTAAATAATTTGATTGAAATCCGAAGAGTCATAAATATGTCAGTTTGATTGGTTTTTCCTATGATAACAGCGAAAATCCTAGATATTTTATTTTATGGTTTCGACAGCACGATATGGAGCGAGGCATACGATATTCATTCGGATATTCTTTTTAAGCAAAGATTGCAATTCGAATCCTGAACGCTCAGCTAAACTCCATTGCGCAAAAAATTCCATCAAATTCTTGATCATTACATTCTAGTAGATTTTGTGACACAAAATTGTGTTCATACTTTTACATAGAAAATGAGAAAGTGCATTCATGAATTATATAAGAAAATATAGGGTTCCATTCTAAAAAATATCGATGACTTTGAAACTTCGTAAAAAAGCGATTTGAGGAAAAATTTGTCCCATTGTTATATGCGCTCCTTGAAATAGTGTAACCTCGTCTTGAGAAATTTTTTCATAGAAGTGCAAATAAAGCATGATATCCTGTTTCTCATCATGAAGAGTTTGATGATAATACAAGTAAAATGTTACAAGTAAATCATAAGTTATTTGGTTATTCTATATATCGTAAAATTCTCACTTGTCAATTCATTGATATTATTAGTCAGCAAATTATTGCGCAAGAATAATTTTAATAATACATATAATTTTCTTTCTTTTTCCTAATCAAGATATCAAAACAAATTGCTTAAACGAAATGTCTCGCGTGACATGAAACGTATTAGTAGATAAAATGAAACGAAAGTAAACGGATACGAAAATGTGGACATTCAATGAGACATTGTTATCTAGACGAGTGGCGTCGTCGGTGATGTCTCGTTTACAGAATTTCGCGAGGTGCTGACAAAAGATCTTTCGTTTCGTTGAGCTCGCATTTTGGCCGCGTATCCCGTTTTTAATTTAGTCTAGTTCGAATTGCTGACCACCGCTGACTACACCGTCTACCAATAGGCCGGCGTCATATCCAGTATTATCCGACGTAGGTTCGCGGAGCAGAGACGGCTCAGTCGTATGATAAACGCGGAGGCACCTGGGTAGGAGGCGAGCTCTGGTGCGTCTGCACATCCATCGACGCCGGTGAATCGTGCACTACGCGAACAATGTGCCCGAGGACCTCGTGAAACGGAATCGCGACCACAGTTGTTCAATTGACGCTCTACTGTTGCGAAACCCGTAGGTCTGTGTCGATCGGCTACTACCGCGTTTTTGTTTCGAATCCCAATCACCGTGAGATCCACCGGGTGAAACTTGCTTCCGAGATCCGCTATTTGTTATCCGGACGTTCAGACAGGTGAGACGTTTATATTGTGCGTGGGATTTCGTTATATGTAATTGTTTTATCAAATCATTGGTTTATCACTTGCACGATAATTTCGATCGTTTAGAAGCTACATTAATCAACTTTATAGACTAGAAAGCAAAAGAAGGTGATGACGTTACAAATGTAACTACTTTGAAAATTTACTTTCGAATGTGTTATTGTGTGTGTATGTGCCATTTTCTTCTAATAAATGAACTCATGGAAGTAAGTAATTTGTTTCTCGAGAATTGAACACTGATCATATAAGTATATGTACATATAATGAAATTGAGAAATTGATATTGACAATATGACAGAAGAGTTGTTTGAATTTCTTTTTGCTTTTGTGTAACTCGTGACTCTGCACTTCATGTCAAGAAATAGAATTTGCTTCGTATTATCGCGAGATTAGTCATTCTTGTCAAGAATTCAGAATTGTTTAAACCTTTGACTCTTTTTAAGCTTTGAAATATAATTCCTTTGAAATGTTCATGTAAATTCTCTGAATTATCATATACAGGGTCGAGTGTTTCGAACGATCATCGCGTGCGTAGCTCCTTGTACCAAGATTATCTACGTATAATATAAGTCATAACTGTTTGTCTTGGATGTTATGAATATCAGTCATCAATGTGTTATAGTATCTATCTTCTACCAAGAAACGTAGAATTGAGATCTAACATTTTCGAATTGCTTGAATTGTAACAAAAGATTTGCGTAAAAAATTTGTTCATCAGATTCAGGTTCACCTAGAGGAAAAGTGAGTGTTGCAAAACTGGAAAGTGAATTTTTTATGTAGAAAAACGCGTACAATTTCGAGATCGAATGTAACGAGTGAAACGTTCCCAGCATTTTGTAATCGTTAGTTTCGTAAATTCAGTAAATTACTTAATTAAATTTTATTTTCCAAGAATATCAAGTAAAGAAATGTTGGCATTAACCAACGTTTTTAATTTATTTTTATACTATGACTAATTTATGTTACATTAGTGATAGCATATCGAATGGTACACAATCCGTACTATTATTTCTTTATCCTCGTAATTGGACATTACCAGACCGGAAACACCGTTAGTTTTCTATTCATTAAACTACAAACAGAAGTGCTTTTCACGATACTCCCGCAAAGATAAAAAATTCAATAAACTATAATCAATTTCGACGATTTTCCTACTTATATTTTCCATCAATCGATGGTTTGTTTCGCCTATTCAACGAAGCATAAAATGAATTGGGAACCATATTTATACCTTTATATTTGTCGAACACTAACAGCACGTTTATAACCATCTGGAATCACGTAAGGTCTCAATGGCTTTTTGTGGGTGTAAATTTCTCCGTATTATTCACGCTTGTTTTTCATTCGACCTGTTGTTTTAACTTTTAACAGACCGAGACTACCGCTAATTCTGAACCGTACTATTCTCCGTTATATTTTACGTTTAATCTCATACTCATCTTTATTTTATCCTCTCTCAATCTTTATATTGTTTAAACGTAACACAAAATTTATCTAGAAATTACAAAACTTATATTAAATTAAGATAAATTAAATACTTCAGATCTTTAGTGATCTACACTTTACTTTTTTCTCCTACGTTCCAAATCAAACTAACAATTTTCACAAACCCATTTTTCACATCCTATATCCTGTAACATCATAAATTCCAAATAAATTAAAGAAACATAGTTTTGAACGAAAAAAATTCAGCCTTCGAATTGTCCACAAAAAGTTACTCGTTACTATTAAAAGTTAGTCGTTACGACTAAAAGTTAGTCGTTACTATCCACAAATAAAGTTTGTTTTCCTATCATGTCAGTCGTAAATTACAATACAGAGGTGACAGAATTACCATAGGAGGATCAACCATTGTTAGATTCTCAAATGTTTACAGGGTGAAATTCCATTGTTCTTTAATATCATTCTACGTAAACGTATCGTATATTACGGTGTAAATATTTTAATTTTTTTCCTCATTCGAGAAAAAATAATCGATCTTGTCTATTTACACTAATAAAATTTGTTTTCTTAAATTATCAAGGCAATCAAGGGAATAGAATTACTACAAGAGGATGAGTCTTCGTTGGATTCACGAAAACTTAGAAGCACCAACATGCGATGAGGAATGCAGCGACATCGATGACAGTTGCAGCGACGACAGCTACGATTCCGATCTATCAATCTGCGAGGAGAAAGGGCTGGGAAACGAAAAGGAGATTAATGGGGATCGCAGGAGGAAAAGGGAGACCAGGAGACATCCGACCACTACAGTGAAGTTCGACGAGAACGGGTATTTGCCGATAATTACGAGCTGTCGATAGCCGAGAATAAGATCGAATCTTCGTTACGTTGTACAGACATTAATCGAGTTACAATTCGATGGTAAACTTTAATTATTAGCTGACTTTGTTCAATGAAAATTCCTAATTAAAATATCGTCTACTATTAAAGCTAATCTCCTATAAATTATTACGTTTTGTATAAACATGGAAATTAGAAATTCTCTGCAAATACATAATTTGATAATTGATCACAAATTACAATGATCTTATTCATGAAACAAAATTAGAATAAGAACAAGATTTAAAAAGAAATTGGTGTTTGTAATTGTTGCACTATATTGTTTTTCTATATTAAATTTTATTTCTATTTTATGAACAAAATTTTAAAATATTATTACTTGTAGTTACTACATTGTATTACGCAATTTTCTAAAATTCTTTAATATCGCTATTCTAAATTTTCTCTTCTTCGCGATTTAATGAACCTGATCGACCAGAATCGTACATTTCTGCTCGATTATCCGCATTAACGTAACAATTTGTGCAGCGATGCATGAATTTTTGACATTAATGAAAGGGTTGATGTATATTTTATAACAGATTCTTCTATGAGCGGGTTGCAAACTAGCAACAATAAGTCTACAGACGTAATTTCCTTTTAACGTCCACCTACTATAAACGTTCATTAATCACTTGAATCGATTAATTCTCCACCTAGCGTACTGCGAAGTTAACAGTTTAAAATTTCCTATTATTCATATTATGGCTTTCCCCTTCGATCGTTTTGGAACGTTTTCGGATCTCGAAGGTGAAATTAATCAGTTTATTGCGTGGAGAAGAGGGTCAGTGAACATTGTCACAAAGCTGTCTAGTTCTTGTACCAAATGGAAGGATGATTATTACGGTAAACAAAAGTCAAGGGGACGTTGTTGCACAAGGAACCGTAATGAGTTCATCGATCACCTAACGAGATTTATTTTCCGCTCCGTACCGTCGTAAAGTCGCTTTAAATTTATCAATCTTTCTGACGCTCTACTTTATAGATCCTTAAGCGGGGATTAATTCAATAGTTAATTAAACGACGAGGTATTTTTATTACAAACAGTCTGTTATTTAAAATACTATTACACGTATTAGAATGTACGTATATGGTAAGGATATTCTTCTCATTGAACGAATGGCGCGAAATTCAACCATATAGCGCATATTATGATTTTCATTTGATAAAGATAGGTTTGTATTTAGGTTTGTGTTTATAAAGAAATTTAAGTTGAATTCTAACTTTAGTTTTAAATTTTCAAGTTCAACATTTTCGTGACACCATGTCAGTGTCACACGCTGGGTGACCCTTTACGTAAAGTTTATGAACTTGAAACTTTCTGCCAAAAATCACCGGCTACAGGTTGAAGTTACTAGTAAATTTATATGGACTGCAAAATGTTAAGATTAATGAATGCAAATTATATGTATAGTAATACATTATTTTGTATCTGTTGGATTTAATGAGGTTTTACGAAAAAAATTGGAACGCAGGGGATCAATCGAGATCTTTATATGCGGTGATCTTAAATTGAATGATTCGGTAAAAATACTCGGTACCTAAAATAACATTCAATAACAAAATAATTGCGTAATAATCGCGTAAAATGATACGCGAAATCACTGTTTGAAGATGAGAACATGGTAGACCTTGAAATTAGAATATGGATGAAGAACTGTAGCAGACACCGTACAACATGATACGCGATATGTATTCATTGATCACTTGATTCGATTTACTTTCTGCTCTATATTGTTGCAGGGTCACTAGGTACAGGGAGTAGGTACGGTTCACGTTATATTATTACCGGTATTCGAGCACCGTGGCAACCGACGAACCGACGAGCCTGCAATTCCGCGTGAATTGCATTAAAGCACACGCACGACGTGAAACGCAAAATTAGGATCGACGTTTATGACCGTGTGCGCTCGAGTTTCAACAAATAGATCATAGTATACATTCTACGTGTAATTAACGGGGGCGTGTTCGCGCAATGTCAAGACGTAATAATTTTTAAATTGATGAATTTTAAACGAAGAAAATATTTCATTTCATCGTGGGAGCAGTACGCTTAGAATTGTTGACCTATATTTCATTATTAGACAGTATTTTACATCTTTTTTTTATTTCGCTGAATTTTATATTTTGCAATAAACATATTGTAACTTTTGTATACACACACATTTTGAAATTCGTTTTACAGTTTCCTAATGCACTCATGATAATCGTGTTTCATCACTAATAAAATTTCAAAATTTTTTTTGTAACACGTATAATATATTCGTAAAATATTTCTTCAAATGTTCGAATACTTTTGTTAGCCACTACATGTATAATCTACCCTAATTGCGTGACCCACATTGTATTTTTCACGTTTCATTATTGGTACCATTAGCTTGATTATCATCGGTTAATGCACTGCTTGTTGTCGAATAAAGTCTATTGGTATTGCGTTCCTTCCCCTCGAGCATCTGTTTAAAATTAACGGGGTTGGAAAACGTCTACGGTGTAACGAAGCACACTTCATTCACGAAGCTTACTGACCTGAAAAGTCGATCGGCCCATTTTTCCAAACGTAGTGATATGTTATAAATATAGCGCGTTCCGAGGTGTTATTTTGCATTAAATCTGTTTCGTATGACAGCTTATCCTACTCTCGTCGCTATTGTTTCAATAGTCAAGAAGTGTCATCTTTTTCTCTTCGATATTATTTTCACTAGGAAAATAAGAAATGGATTTATATATCGAAACTTATTCATAATGAAGATATTAATAAATATTAATCGGGTTAATGAAATAGCACGTGAAAGTTGTGTAAACGTAACATTATTGTAAAATATAAATAAATTAATTTACGTATCGTTTTGTCAAAATACAAAAATTAAAATACGTATTAGAATAATAGATTTTACAGAAACTATAAAAGTTAAAGATCCGAATAAAGCTCCATGTCATAATAAAAAAAGCTTATAGTACCTACTATGAATATGTTAATTTCTGGAAACTTCGCAAGAGAGTGCATCTAGATAGAAGGAATGACAGTGATTAAAAAATATTACGGTGACCAAAAAGTTCAAAGAAATTTCTATCTAGTGTCTCGAGGATCTTTTTGTCTAAGATTGACATTTAAAATTAAGAGTATATTTGTAGACTTGGTATTTACGTTTATAGACGGCCGGCGTGTGTTTGGAGATTCTAAATATTGTATTCTCCTTTACAGAACTCCGCATTACATCACGGAATCGGTTAAACGACCGCCTTACGTAATATGGGATCCCAGGAAACCAGCACAAAATCCTGTGTACAATTGTTTGGTAATCAAATTGTTTTGTCGAACCGGATACCATCTTGCTGTTTCGAACTCTGGTCGAGTTCGAGGTTTGAGTGCCACGAACGAACCACATGGTAACTACAACGAAAAATAAAAATAAGAATTCTGTACTATAAAAACCTCATTGATTCACTTTATTGTTATAACCATTAAAAACTGCAGTGTGGATGAAGAAAGCAGTTCTTTTAAATTTTTTCTTTCTACTAATTTCTAGCTTTGCTTCACATTATACCGGTATCATTTGGAGTGATTCGAATACAAAGTCTTGAAACTAGTCTGTATTTGGCTTTCAATAAGAAGGGACGTTTATATGGTGAGGTAAGGTCGCGGATTTTTATTACTAGGTGTAGTGAGTAAAATAATTAAATCTCTAGAAATTGGTTGCAAAGTTATTATGTTTCATTATTTTTATGTATCTTATGGTGTAGAATTTGTATTTTTGAAATTAATGTAAATTTGTTTTGATTATATTAAGTGATAAATATAATTTGAAATCTACGTGAATAATGATGGGGGGGCTAGTCGTTTCAAATAATTGCTATTAATTTATTTCAGCTAAGCGCAAACAAAGATAACACAGAATGGGAGCAATGGAACGTCGGTTCCTACGATGCTTTTCGATCACGAAAATACGCGAATCAGGGATGGTGGATAGGAATAAAGAAAAACGGACGAGCAAAGCCAGGACCAAAAACAAGTTGGGGCCAAAAATCGATACAATTCTTAGCAATACGACAAGATTAATTTCTACGAATATTTTATATTTCTGTACTAAATTAATTTGTAACAATTATGTGAATCCTAAACAAAGAAAGACACTAAATGTTAAATTAAATCAATCATGATGCATCACGGCGAACTTTAAAAAATCTTTTTAACGAATTTATGTAATTTTTTACTAACAACGAAAATCATACATTCGACAAGAAATCAATTACACACTTTTTATGGGAAATAAATAATCTCGTTGCCTTCCAATAGAATATAATGTTTATTATAACACTATGTTACTCAACAATGAAATAATTTGAGATTGTGCATTCTGCTTGTGCCCTCCAACTGAAACTTCATCTTAAGTTGCAGTTTTAAATTGCAGTACATTTTTTTCTTTATTATTCTTTCCTTATCTTTTTTCTTTCTCAGTTGCAGTAATAATCGTTGATCAAACATGCTACAGGCAAAGTGTCGATCGTTTTCAATCAGTTAGTTAAATTAGTGATTAAAATGTACACTGTGCTCGCAGCATTTACACGAACGTTAATTTATATTAATATATTATATAATCATATGTAATATATATATATATACTATTATACTATACATTAGTATATATTATATATAATCATGGTATATAATATATACTATATATATGTATACATAATATGTATATATATATTTATTTATATCTATATGTAATTGTATATATATAATTATTTTTTATCTCTTTTGTACATCTACATACATTGCATACACGTATGTCGAAACCCTTAAGCGAAAGCTCGAATTAAAAAATGTTGGTGTTTGATTAAATACGGTAACTACAAACATTTATAACCCTTGCATTCTTATTTATAAGTATCAAATACGCGAAAAAGCGATAACTAACTTTAACGATTGCGATTTAATACTGAAAACGAATCTTACACCAGAAAACATCAAGAAACTGATACTTAATTGTAAGTCTAGAATATTGTTTGATTTCGATCATTTAAATTGCACATTTCAATCTTTCATATAAACTTTCATACTTACAATAAGATATTAGGTCATGACAACTGAGATTCTTCAAATACACACGACATTGCACGAAATACAAAATGGAATTCTTTGGTAGTAAGTAACAAATGCGTAAGCGTTTTTTAAGCAAAAAGCGTATGCGGTGATTAAAAAAAGAAAAAATTGAACAATGAATTCCTCGACCTACAGATTTGGATCGTGAATTCGGAATTCAAATTCGATTCGAATATGCGCTTCAAGAAAAAACGGGCGAATTTTTGCTCGCAAATGAGTTTCTCTATAAACAGTATGTACACGAATTAATGAAATTTGTAAATATGAAATAAGCAGAATATACTAAACAGACTATAAATAAACACTGTTTCGAGAATTCTTATATCTACAATAATTGTATCTTCTTCTCGTGAAATAAGGCAGTTATAAGTGTAAACGCGTGTACATACTCTTCATGGAGGATTAAAGATCACATTATTTTAAGATCCCTGTTTCTTCGATATTTGTTATCTAAGGTGACAACGTGAATTCACTTCTTTTTGGTGTTGGGGCTCGTAGATTGAAAAACACTCGATGCTGACATTAAATTCTCAATATACTGGCTCAGCACTTGATTTTCACTTCTCAACTTCAGGTTTTCCTCCTTTACACTATCTACTCTCTGGGATAAATCTGAGCAGTAAAAAAATATTTTAGAAAATCGTGTTAAGTAAATTAAACATATATGTAAGAATTAGAGACCATATTCGAAATTTATTTACCATCTAACGTGTTCTGAAGTTCAAGCACTTGGGCAATCAATCTTGCCTTTTCTTCTTGCTCATCTGGGCTTATATCAGGATCTAAACCTACAGTCACATAATCTTGAGTGCTTGATGATATTTTGTGAAATAGTAGAGTGTAAACGATTTGAGACTTACTGTTAGGACTACAACTTCCATTTGTAAATGTAGATGGTATAGAATCCATGCTGTGTCCACTGCCAAGTGCATCAGATATGTGGCAGCTATTATCCAAAATTTCTTCTTCAGGAATTATCACTGTATATAGAAACAATAATTGTAACTGTTATCTAGTATAATGCATATTTAACAGAAATTAAATTTCCTTAATCGCGTGGATGATAACAATTTCACAATTTATATATATATATAATAAATAATGGAATTTTTCATATATGAACAGTATACGGATTGTGTGCCCTAAAAATTCCAGAAATACCTTGCGTTTTATCAAGAATCAACACGTATGTAAATACTCGAAAATCAATTAGTTGCATTAGCCAATAAACTATACATTTAACAATTTACCACGATTTTATAAATTTTCTTGTCATTAGAACGTCGATTTAAAAGCTGAAGTAACGAGATTCCGTCTAAGATGAGTGTTTAAATATTTCATGGAACGGTAAGAAAAACCTAAGAACAGGTTATGACGAAGATGCGATGGTTGGAATTAAGAGAATTGGGTCAGAAACATGAGCACGAGTTCCCTACCTTGTGGATCATCGTCTGCCAGCGGTATGCTGTTCATGTCATCCAGAAGCTTGTCTGTCATCGATGTGGACATCTTGACGCGTAGGATGCTCTACGAGAGAAATAACACACTTCCAAGGAAACCTGCGCGCAAGTACAACGTTTGACCCTTGAAGTTTATCGATTTCCACGGGAAACCCACACGAGACCGTTGCCACGTTTGTTGAAAAAGATACAAGATATAATCGATCGTTATATCCTAAGTGACAAATCGTATGATCGAGAAGTTTACTAACTAAATTCTTGAAAATATCGATTCAATTTCTAGATGATTCAACGACTTAATGTCGTTTGACACTGCTCTTGCACGCCATTTGCTTTCTTGATGACACCTACAGGCGCCGAGTCCTACTATTCTATATAATAATACATGGATAATACCGTGGGAATTACCATCTGAATAAGAAAAATGGACTTTCATGTGATTTCATTATTTTAGAAGGTATTATATGAATATTTGCTTGGAAGAAATATTTTAAATGTTATTTTTTGATTATATAGGGTGATATCATTGAGTTATTGATTATAAATGAAGTTTTATTGTAGAATGATCGTAAATGTTTAAAGGGTTCGATGTAAAATAGGAATCTATAAAGATTTTAGTGAGAGGATTTTATTAATATGATATTTTTATATTTAGAGCCTAGGTATATGTGGAAAAGATTGACCGAGAAAAGTGGAGTAATAATGTAGCGCCCCTATAGTTCTATGCAATCAACAAATGGACGAGAATACTACACTCCGGACTTTTCGACGGTAGATATGCTGATTAATTGAGACAGAGGAACGTAGATTACAAATATGCATGAATAGACAGATAAATTAAAAATTAAAAATGCAGTTTGAAAATTTGACAAAAACGATCTGACTTCTAATTTTAAGATCGAATGATTACAGCAAGAGAAGTGTAAGCTCAAATTTCGAGGCTCAGCAATTGTGGCATCCTAGATTTCCTAATTGCATAATTATGAAACATAAACACATATTTTAAGCTTGATCTACGATAATATGAGGCAGTGAAAATATAGTAGAATGTTCAGGTTTCAAGATTATTCTGTTATTACAGTTGACATTATTAATATACACTGAGGTAATACGAGTTCCTTGAGAATTTATAACAATCCTCCATTTTATAGATTTCAACTGTTCTATTCCAAAATTGCAATTGTACTTTTTAAAATATCAAGACTACTTGTTTTAATGAAATATGATCACCATATTTTAAGAGATATAAGGAACAGATACAGGTAATGGTTCTCACTGTATACGATTCGATTTTTCTTTAAATCAGTTATCCTTTATACATTATACATTCTTTAGTGCATAAATTTCATATTAAATAAAATATCACAATATTTACACGAACAATTATCACTTTAATATTGTATATATGTAGTTTTATTTTCAAAAGAACTGTAAATTTTCTTTTTATAAAGAATCGAATGAGAATCACTTAAAGTCGGTAATAACAAGAAGCTGATCCAATATTTCGTTTCCAAGAATTTTTGTGGGTCAACCGAATCATTCATTTTCGCGTATATGATGCGAATTTTTTATAGTAGTCTAGTATTACGTGTAGTGTGTATCTTCAAAAAATTTAAAGCCGAAGAATTCGGAGCTATCTTCGAAATGCAAAATGAACTACATGATGTCCTCGAAAATATTGAGAATATTACAGTTACTTAATATATTACATAAAAATTGTATTTATATGTTTGAGAACTATTAAATTCTTAAAAAACTCGAAATATTAGATTATTTTTTTATTGCTTTATATAGTTATTATTGTTTTTTAATTTTAGAATGTTTGTTTTAGAACATGCTGAATTTGTGACTATTTTAAATAATTTTTTATAATTATGTGATAGTTTTTGACGAATAATATCCGAAAATATTAGTTTTCAAGTATCGATTAACAATTAATAACTATATGTATTTTCTTTGTCCGTGATAAAATAGCAACCTTTTTAATCCAATGATGGTACCAGCCTACAGAATCTACTGTCGGTATAGGAGTTTCTCAGAATGCCTAAATTATTAAGAGTTGTTAACCTAAGAATAATTTATGGAATTTATAAATTTTATATAAATATAAAGATACATCTTTATTCAACTGAATGAAAATAATTAACTCAGTAAACATCTTAACATGAAACTTTTACCAAAGCATAATGAAACACGCGACAGTTTTTATTGCGAACAGAGTTATTTAATATGTACTATTATTAATATTAATAATAATAAACTATTAACTATTATTAATAATAAGGCGCAGCACTCAGTCCTGAAAGATTGTTTTAAACTTTTTATTACATCTCTATCGTACTTCAAATACAAATTAAATATCGAATCATATAAAATTATTTTTATTATAGTAAAATGTGTCTCTTAATAACATACGCATGTTGTATTTTAGTGCTATTAATAGACATTTACATTCAATATAGTTCATTTCGTTAGCACTTCGCGATCATTTTCAAACTTACACACGACAGATGCAAATAACAATCATAAACCATAAATTCTGATTAAAAAACAAATTCATAAAATTAAAAAATTATTCGTATCTGCGTTGAAAGTATCTTTTCTAATATAACCGGAAAGCTTTCGCATTCTTTCCTTCAATCCGGCATGTCTTTGAAGTTCACCGTCTAAATCCTACGAGGTCGAGCTGCCTTAAAAAGAGAAGTTTCCTCCCTTTGACGTTGGATTTCACGCAAGGCTAAGTTATGCGAAGATGCTCCTTGTTTAAGCGCAAATTGGGTTTGCTCGACGCGAAGTAAGAACCCTCGCGGAGCACACAGGTCCTCGTCCTTGAAATTAATTCGCAAAAGAGACAAAGGACTGTTCGGTGGTCGTAGAGCGCCGTTCAAGCTTCACGGTTGACGAACTGTCGACACGCGCCAGGCAAATATTAGTCGACTGGAAGTGGCAGTAATTGGATAAATAGTTGTCAGACCGTGTCTTCCTCCCCCTAAAATAAATTTCTTGCAAAAGACGTCTAAATGAAGTCATGATTCATTCGAAACTTTGCCTTCCTGTGCACCTCAATCTTCTACAAATAATAATACAGAACATATATTTACACCTTGAATGTATTGAATAATGAATTGAATATTGAAACGTGAATGAATTCTTTGCTGCGAAAGTACAAAGACAATTAAATGGAAATATTGATATTTCAGAAATTGCAAAAAACTTTCATTAAATATAAGAATATATTATGTCATTAATTAATTTTATTTGAAAATCGGGATAATATTCATAAAAAAATATTAAATGGCATCTTGTCATTCCACCGTATACAATTTAAAGGAACTTACCGGACTTTGTTAAAGTATAATAAGTTGTAATATGTTTCGAGTTGTATCATTTTTGCAGCAAGCGGGTGTGTTATATTCTTTTATTAAATCACCATATCGTATCGAAACATTGAAGTTAATTTCCAACTTTAAAATCGTGGGTTGAAAAAATAGTTTACATTAAAAGTAATTTGAATAAAACTGTAGGCTCGGGTTTGTAAATCTGGTCAGAGATCATCATTTCTTCTGATTCAACAGAATTGTGCAATTTATTTCATTATATTCGACATGCGTCGCGTTTGATCGATTTTAGTTAATCGCTCGGGGTTATATAGCAGAATTCCCAGCGTGCTGGACGCCGACGCACCTATTGATTTTACGGGAGAGGGAGGATGAGGGAGTGGAATAAGAGAGGACAAGGGGGTAAAGGTGGTCCGACAGTCTCTTCTGACCGATGCAGCTTCATTTCCCAGGAGCATTCACTTAGAAACATCTTTCCTACATTTTACCTCGATCAATCGTCGAATAAATAACACATTGCTTCGTAACTAATTATTCGAACATTGTGCAACTTCAACGATTAAAAAATTATTTCTTGTTTTCATATACACTTACCACATCCACATATTTTACTATAAATGATATAAATAAAAGAACGAAGTATAGTATTGCATCTTATCATGATTTTCGAATTTTTGTGATCGAATCGAAGCTTTGTTTCAGTAAGAAAAATAACCTTTTATATTTGAAAAAATTGTATCGTTAAATTGAAACGATAAATAACGCATATTAATAACGATTGATTGCAAATGCTTAAAAAGTCTAACAAAATTAAGTAATAATTTTGTGATAATTGTTAGCACTGTTTGCAATAAGATCTTATTATTTCAATACAATTAATCTTATTACTTCGGTATAAAAAGAAAATCAATGTAAATAACTTTAGAGTATATTTGAAAATTAGAAAAAATGTATCTAAAGAATTGAATATGTATTACGAAATGATGTCAAGTACCTGGAAAAGTTTTACGTAAATTCTATAAATGATATGACATTTAACCTTGGTATTTTTTAAACCTTCAAATGATTCGATCGAGATCTTTTTTTAACGATATTGTAAAAAGGGAAGAAGCAACTCCATGTTCTGTGGTGAGTTTGAGCGAAGCTGAAAAAGGCGAGATTAAAGAAGGGAAAAACAAGGAGATCGAAGGGATGAATCGTCTGTTATTTGTGGATATCTCGAATGAACCGTACCGGTCGAAGGCGAATACTTGGGTAATCCTCTGATGTACGTGAGAAGAAAGTCAAATTTCTTAAACGTCAGCCAGCCTAGCAAATTCTAGAGTTCAAGCTGGACCGGGTAAAAAATTCGCGGGGATTTTTCCACGTTCCTCTGGAAATCGTAATAGACTGTCCTTATCGTGGAACATGAACTGAGCGAATGGGGTATCACTTTCTACATTTTTAAAATTTCAACATTTTTATATCATTCATATATATACTTACTAATTGTAAACTCAACTATCAACTCTAAATGAAATTTTAAATATAATATATAATATATAATACACAATTTAACTTATTTTTAGTACAAATCGCACGCCTAGAGAAACACATTCAATAGCATTGATTATAATAAAATATTTCAGCTAAACATCTACATTTAAATCTAAAAACTTATTTCTACAACATACCTTATCAATGTTAAAAAATTCTAGAAATATTTGCATGCAAATTATGGGATGAAGTTGCCAATTAAAGAAAATTTTACCAAAACGTACGAATGAATTATAATTAGGACTCTCGAATATATTTGGCACTATACAATGAATTATAATTATTTGTTTGGCGTTTGTCAAACAAAAGAGATGGTGGAAAATAATCGCTGGTCGAATGCTTGTTTTCAATTAAATCGTTCGCGTGTTCACAGCGGGCAACGAATCCGACAAATGCTACGGCGTAATTATGCGCGTGCTTCGTTTAAATTCGCGACGATAATCGATGGTCATTAAATGACAACGGGCCAAAGAGAAACAGGTACGTCGCTGACTTTGCTTTTAATCCAACTTAACGGCTGAACAATTCGTTCTGATTTGTTCG
Source organism: Bombus impatiens (assembly GCF_000188095.3). Classification (NCBI taxonomy): domain Eukaryota; kingdom Metazoa; phylum Arthropoda; class Insecta; order Hymenoptera; family Apidae; genus Bombus; species Bombus impatiens. The sequence goes on along the minus strand of NT_177388.1, from coordinate 657,346 downwards.
TCAGACGCGTTCGAGTTGAACGCGCCAGCGTGAAGCAAATACGTCGAATCCTTTTTTCCTAGCAATCGAAGCGAATGCATCCTTCGAATTTCGTAAAAATCAAATGTATTTGTGGCCTCCACTACCTATCTTTACTATGGCTCGATTTTGTTAAGATTTAGTAGAAACATTTAACTTTTACGATTCGAAATGTATCCATATTTACGTAGATATTAATATGTATGATATTAAATACGATTAAGATATAGATAATTTAATATGTAATTTATATGTGTCTTGGTAAGAGAAATCATATTGTAATATGAAACGAAAAATTATGAAATTTCAATTCAATTTTAATCTATCAGTCTATGTGTCTTGATAAGAGAAGTCTTATTTTAATATAAAAGAAGAAATTGTGAAATTTCGATCTATTCCAAATCTTATTTAACCCTAATAATCTTATGAAACATCTATTACCACGGATTTACTTATCCCAAAGTAGCAAGGGAATTCCGAATGAATTCCTCACCAGAAAATACACTCAAATGTTTAAACTCATTGATTAATTTTTCTTAACATTCATTAACTTTCGCTGCAGCCTTTTTTGCAGCGACGCGACGAGGAGCGAAGATTGACTTACGAGGTCGCTTTTCGCGACGAAGTTCACGGTGTAAAAGTTCCATGCGAAACGATTTGAGAACCATCGCTTTAAAGCCCCACTTATCGAGCGCCTAGTTGGTATGATAATGTAATAAAATAAATGGAGGTTGCTGTTTCCGAGCGATATAGAGTCTCGTTTCCTCTCTGTTCCGCCGCTGTTCGATCTTCCTCGTTTCCAGCCACCCTCCTCGGTCTCTCCTCGTCGCACATCGCTACTTTCGACTCCTCCGTCTCGTTTCGTTCGAGAGTGTTCGAGTCTCGGCGCTGGTTCCTCACTCCGACCCACTCAGTTTCATTTTAGCGGAGCGCCCTCCCAGCCTGGCCGGCTACGGAGGGGTTGCCACGGGGATCGAGAAGGTAGGGAATGGAGCTCACCTCGAAAGCGAAATACAACAAGTCCCGCCGCCATTGCTGGATCACCCTTCAACGGGAGTTTTGTCGTTGCGTGGGTGGGGGTTTGACAGCCCTGTGCGACGAGTCATCCCCTTTCGACCCCGAC
>NT_177388.1:647607-655812 GCF_000188095.3 Bombus impatiens | reverse complement strand
CTGCGTTCACGTGGGGTGGGGGTGAAAAAGAGAGTGACAGAAACGGGGGAATCCTCTGTTCCGTGCCATTACAAGGGGAACTGAGAAAGAGATGGATATGCTAAAGGGTAAGAGAGAGAGAAAGAGAGAGAGAGCGAGAGAGAGAGAGAGAGAGAGAGAGAGAAGGAGACAAGTGAGATCGAGAAAGAGAGAAGATAGGAGTTTGTGAGATGGAAAGAAAAGAATAAAAAAGCGGAAACATGGTTTGTTATGTGGTAAAGAAGGATGGAGATAGAAAGAGGATATTGTCGAATGACGGAGAGAAAAGATCGAGGGGATGAGGCGGAGTATATTTATAGGGAGGAAAGTGAATCGAAGAAGGAAAAAGAATGCAGGATGAAGAGTGATACACATAGAGAGAGGGATCCGGAAGGTGGAAGAAGGGAGAGAGGTCGAAAACTCCGCCCCTGCATCCGCAAAAGCGAGTCAATACTATGACCGTCCATCCTTTCTCCTCCGAATGCCCTCTCGGTAACCCGCGCGCCGCCTTTCCAACCCCTTTCTCTCTTTGTGCTGGAGCCATCGGGATATCGAAATTCGTTACGTGCCGTAGCGCGAGGACGCTCGACTTGAAAGTTCCCGGCATCACGAAGCAAACGCGTGTTTTAGGAATTGATTCGGATATGGAGCGAGCGGAATTCAATTCTAAAACGGTTTCCTGTGAGTACCACTCTGCACATTTCCATGTAATACGTGCGTTTTCTATTGCTCTTACAGTTTCGTTTCAATTTATTTGTTGTCTTTAATCGAATGCGTTGTCCTCGAAATTTTCTTTTCTATTTACTTATATGATAAAGAAAAACTGAGATAAATACATTAAGAAAAAAAAAATGTAGTAATAGAAAATAAAATTTTTGTTTTTTACAGTTACTCTAACCTGTGGACCATTTAAGTAGAGATCAAACTTATTCGACGTAAATTGTAATGCAGAAAGTGATTTATCATTTTGTCAGATTAAGCTTACTCTGTTTAATATAATATACAAGCGATTAATATAACGATTTTACGCCTTTTTTTTTTAAAAGATGGAAAACTTTCTTATAAATACCACGAATATATCGCCTTATTCAATTAAGAAAAATGGACTTGTTATGATCTCCTCGTGTGCTCTTCAAATTATAAACCAAATTTTCCATAACTTAAAAAGATTCCTGAAAGGATTAAGAATTTAATTACTCGATTAATCCTCTTATCAATAATTCCAATGCACCCTGTATAATTCCAAAAACACGTTCACGCACGGTGGAAACGTACAAAAGACGCGTATAGCCGAATAAATATCGAGCAGTGATTTTCAGATGAGGGCCGATTCGAGAAAGCGGGTTCCGATCGAAAAAGTATTAAGGGGTAAGTCTCTCGCCCCCGTGCCGGGGCGTTTAACTCTCCGATTGCTTTGACAACTTAAGCAGGCCCTTAAACCTTGCTCGAGCCTCGATGTAATTTATAAGCGGCCGAGGGGGTAATTCCGTTGGGGACCGTCAAACTGCCATGTGGCAAAACCCCCGAGGGAAAGTCAGGGATTATACGGTGATAAATAAATATGTACGTTTATGCAACAACCACCGTGACTCGGGGTTAGCGTCAAATTTCGATTCGCCGGGATTCACTAGTGTTACCCTCCGTTAAATAAACAGAAATTAAAGTAGTACGGGTGCTCGGATCTTTGACTTCTGTCCCGAAGCAAATCACAGTTCTATTGATATTGTTGTAAATAGATTGTATATATATGTAACATATTATATATAGTATATGTATAATATATTAATGTAAATAATATAAATAGAGTAAATATAAATAAAAGTATAAATTTTTATTTATAGCGACCAAACGAAAATTGAAATTGTAAATTTTAACATGATGATAAATAAATCGCAATGGAGGGGGTTGATGGGAGGGTTGACGATTCTTACGCATGTGTACTTTTATTACAAGTGGTTAGGTAATCATTACAATATATGTCATGTGACTCAGTATCTAGACTTTTACAGCAAATAGTATCACAACACGAAATATACAAGAAAAGCACAGACGTGTATCTTTTTACAGCTGTCCGAAAGTTTGTATCAGTTATTCAAGTATATTCAAAACCTTATCTTACATATTTCAGTGAGCATAAATAATACGTTAAAAAACTCACGAATAAATTAAATAAAAATTCTTTACTCCAGTGAAAATTTTTGTCATTAGTGTGATTCGTATAAAATTGACTACTTAAAACTGAAAGATAAAACGACTTGGTCAACACGTCGAACCTAATGTTCGATAAACATTTTTATAATAAATAAATATGTGTATATATCTGTATCTTTATGTCAGAACTGAGTATCCCTCGTTTCACTTAGATACCGTTGAACCATTAAACTAAATACTGTACTTATCGATTCGTTACTTTTCTCGAAGGATCCATCGTTACTCGGTCCCGATCTAGTAGAAAGAAATCACTAGACGAGGCGAAGAATTTATTAAAGGGTCATACTTGGGGCTTCGTCCTTAGGCCAAAGCTTTCACACATCGTTCTCGATTATTTAGTCGGCTCAATTGTTTATTCATACCTGTTAGTCTTTTTTTTCAAATCTGTCGTTGAATGAGTACTTTCAACGTCTACGCTGCACTTCAGTTCGCATACTTATATATTCTCGCAAAGAAAAGTCCTTCGTGTTCTTTTATATACTGTATCCGAAGGTACAGGTACTACAAAGGAATCTCGATCAAATCAGCGATACGTTTACTTTGGTGACGATTCGATTACGATGTCGAATACTTCGCGTATTTTTATATTTTTTGACGTTCGAGGTTTTATTTTAATGGAAAAATGTGAACTATGTCACGGAATGGAACGAACACCTTACAGAAATAAAATTATTCTCAATACTATGAAGTCGGTAAAATTTCACTTATCCTGACTTTAACGTGGCACTGTACAAGAATCGATTATTCGAAAATTCTCGTGAAATGTTTCTTTTTTATTGTTCCGGGTGAAATATCGCTGAAGAATGATCTTTAATTTTTATACATGTCGCACAAGACTTTTTCCATTGGAGTGTTGCCGATTGTTCTGTGAAAGTATATCAGTTCCACCCTCGATGCTGGCACTGTCCTCAGCAACGGTAGTAACAGTAATAATCTGCCGAATCTTGCTGGACTTCCTGGTTGCTGCGCCCTAGCGTGTTGGCCTAACATCACTTGCGCTTGATCCTGCAAGTTTTCTATCTGACTGGAATCCTTTAAACCACGGGTTTCTGCAAAAAAAATGAAAATTCCGTTTTGGATTTTGTGTTCTATTATTTTATAATACAATATAAATCTTCGATAAAAAAAATAAGAGGATAAACATGTCAATCAGTAATTATTCAATGATAGTACAGATAAATTAATTGACGAAGAATAATTGAATAATTAGAACTTGATATTTCGTTGTCTGGTACGCGACTACAATTTTCCACGACGATTAATTTTACCACGAACCTGGTCGAAATAGTACTATAGCCTTCATACAGGCAAATTCGGCAGGATCAACCATGACAGCCTTATATCTCTGCAAGGTATCGTGCAAATGCCTCACATCTGCTGCAACTTGACTCGGTTTGCCCGTGGTAGTTTGCATATGGATTCCGGAATGAGGGTGCGGATGCGGCGACAGAGTCAAGGCAGTCAGTTCCGCGGAATTGAAGAGAGGCGACGATTCGAGTGGAAGGCACCACTGTACTGCGTTCAGAAGGAAAAGCTCTGACCAGGCCTCTTCTAAAAGTATCACCTATCACGAGTAGCGTGATTTCAATTATCAAATTTTATAGAATAAAATGGAATTATTTGTATTACCTAAGTTTCAAACTTTTAAAATTCAATCTTAAACTCTGCACATAATCGTCATAAATAAAAATAAAGAAAAACACGGAAAATATAGAAAAGGAAAAGATGACTTTGGTAACTTTCTGGCAATATTTCTTCATAAATTAAGAAATTGAGAAAAATTGAAGTTGATTAATTTGGCTTTTAAGAGGCTCACGTATCGATAAAATGAATAATCAATAATTATTAGAATGGAAAAAATGCTATTTTCTGTGTTCTGATTGGGTTTCAGATGAAAAGTAAGGAAAGAAGTTGAATGTTTCAAGGTACCTGATCTCTGAAAGGCAAACTCGCGAAAGACGGAAGATTCTTGGCCCACTTTACAGCCATGAAAAGCAATCTAGCACTGGTTTCGTAGACCGTTTCAGCACTAGCAGGCGAATACAACGAGGGAATCACAGGCGGAATTTGCGTGCAACCGCTTCTTTGGGGTGTCAATGGTTCCTCATTTGTTACGTCTATACTATCTTCAGATGCATTTCCTGTTGCAGAATATTATGACCCATTGTTAAAGCAAGCATGCATTACTTTCATCAAAATAAAAGGAAAAGAATAAAAAAGTATTTATTGGAAAATCTTTTTCTTATTTATTTAATTAATAAAAAGAGATAAAATGGACGAATACCATCTTCATTATCCTGCCGCGGTGGTGTTGGAGGATTCGTCGAATTTGTTGTCGGTGCAACGGTGGGTAAAGGCAATGGTGTCGTGTATCTCGCCATAGCTAAAGACACAGGTGGTCTGAAAAATCACATTTTACAGAATCCTATTTAGAATCTTGGTCAAATCATTTCTAAAAAGTAATAAATTGATATATATTTAAATTTTATAGTTTTTTCCTACAATTATTTTACCATTCTTCTTTTCCTTTATTTATAATATAAATTATATTTAAAAATTATTTTTTTTCAAATTTCCAATAACGCAAATCTAAATCTACAAAATTTCTATGGAAAACTATTAATTATTTATTTCACCTATTTCGTGTAAAATGAAAATTAATCTAGAATCTCGAATTCGATTGATGCGCTATTAAAGTAACAAGGTTCGACAAATAGCATCGATTGTGTGCACGATCCGCAGCAACTTTAATTTGTTCACTCGCGAGTTTTGTTTGCATACTTTTAGCGTATGCCGCGTAGAAATTTCGTTTCGTCGAATTCGGGTAGGTAGGTGGGTGAATATAGATCGTCCTGTGCCAGAAACACGTGATTTGTATCTTCTGCGAACGGATTCGTTGTTAAAAGTTTCGAGACTAATTTTGAGTCGTAATTGTCGGAAAGGCTGACACATTGCAGATGACGGTGTGTGATAAAATTGCGGTTAATGTACCAACAAGGCAGCAAGAGCGAAAGTGAGTACATTTATATAAAATTTGGGAAATTTATTATATATATGTGTTCAAATATTCTCAATATCATGAATGTTATTTCAAATTAATTTCATTATTTTTGTAATATCATTATTAATGCTTTCTTCAGTTATTGACAACAAAAGAATTTTATTTTTTGTATAAAGATATTCTAACTATTAGTTAACAATAGCTTGAATAATAATTATACAGCCTATTTTATTTTATTAATTTCAATGTCAACGGAATACAGAATTTACTGCCCATCCCTCAATTTTGTCCCTTTGGTGCAATAAACCAAATCAAATAAAAAGAAAAAAATTCTGTATTTTAAATATTCTGCATTTTGTTCACAAAATGTTTCATATTTGATAAATGAAATGCTAAAGTTAGAAATGCTAAAGTGCGCATGAACGACAGAACACAATATGTCACGCGATATGTACAAAAATATTCAAAGCAGATTCTAGATCGTTTCTTTAAACCAGGAACTAGCATCTTTGAACGAAGCGATCACCGCCACCCTGTCACCTACCACGAAGCCCGCAGTTGACCAAGGCAAGGTCAATGCACCGTTTTCCGTGTCATCATCCAAGATGGCGATTCCGAACAGCCGAAACTTCGCCAACTGCTACATGGAACTGTGCAAACAACAACGTCTTCGTCCCTTGCCAGTTATCTGCGTGACACTGCCCCATAGTTTAGATTTCACCACCGATCGCGTCAAAATGGACGACTGGGGTCCTATTTTAAATTCTCTGTCGCTTGATCGTAGTCTACGATCAATTAGTGTTCGCAGCAGGTATCAGTGTCGGAAACCATTGGAAGAAATTAACTCGGAAGACAAGGCTAGAACGATGGGCAAGGCACCTGTCGTATTGTCTCGATATCTCTTAGAATGGTTGTCGCATAGCGTGGCTCAGTGCGTCAGAAACTCGCCGGTTCTAACTAATCTGGAGCTGGAAGGAATCCCTTTTCCGCCAGACTGCTTGGCGGTGCTTTGCGTGGGTCTGTCACACACGCACACGCTCCATTATCTCTCTCTTCAGCGTTGTTACATCGGTGACAGCTCTTGCGAAGTTTTATGTCGCACGGTGGCCGACGTCCCAAGCGTCAGGTCACTGAATCTCAGCTACTGTGACTTAACGTGCAAATGTGGGCCAGCTCTGGCAGCAGCGTTGTGTAGACAAAAGTTGTTGCTCTATCACGATACTTGGAAGCAATCACTCAGGTACCAAGAGCCGAATCTCGAGGCAATGTCTGGGTTACGTCGTTTGACCCTGAACGATAATCCTCAATTGGGCGACGCGGCGGTGATCGAACTGATCGAAGCAGTGAGAGACAGTCTTTGGCTGAAGGCGTTGGACCTGCAGCGCTGTGGATTGACCGATAAGATCGGTAAAGATCTTCTGGAACTACTGGATCATAATAACACTCTGAGTATTCTGGACGTTAGACAAAATGCGAACTTGAACGAGGCACTGATAAAGGAGGTGGTCAAGAGGCTAGAGGAGAATAACGTTGATACGAAGTCTGAATACCGATGGCTGGGTTTACCACAACACGATCGAAGAGTGGTATCAGCAGGCACTGGAAAGAGGAACGAGAATGTGAATCACGGAAAACCTCCGATCAGACCACGTAGCGCTATAACAGAGTATAAGAGGACTTATCAGTCTGCACGGAGAAAGACAGTTAATCTGGTGAATGACGCGAAGAAAACGAAAATGAGACCTCACGTTCCACCGTATAAGAACAGACAGCCACACCATCAAGAGCAACAGCAGATCGTTCAAAATGGTCAGACCAAGTCGAAGATATCTCTCCATTTGGATCTCCAGTCTCACATACAACCTGTGATGGGCGATGCTTGTCAAAACAATGTTCAATCGTACACGGATAGTGTTCAGGCTGATACCGACAGATCCTCTTCGAAGAATTTGGAACTAATAAAGGTCGATGTTGCGACGCAGATGACGGATGATCTAGAGACGGAGGATTCCGTTAGAATTCAGAAGATCCAGATTCAATTAGCTGAAGCAAAGGCTGAACACGATCGTCTTCTCGAAGATACGAGACGAAGCGGGTTATTGCTGGCTGAAGAACGAGGACGACGCGAGGCTGCCGAGGAGCAGTTGAACGAGATGAAGAACAATCTGGCTGAGCTGGAGAACGCTTTGAAAGAGAAGGAACAGGAAACGAGCGGATTTCTGTTGCTTAGCCAGCAGTCTTTTGATGAGATTTGCAGCTCCTTCGATAGATTGCTGAACATGCTGGACAGCGTGACGAAAACTCCGAGCGCTAATAGGAGGGACACGACGGAAGCCGCCATTGTCAAGGCAGATATAAAGAGACGGGTCGCTTCTGTCATCAGGGAAACGAAATCGGAGAATCTGAGGCGAGGATTCATCGTGGACATCGACGAGGACGACTCGGTCAGGTACACGGAGCCGATCAAGAAATTTGCCAAGTCGGAAAGTGACATGAGATCTGCGTTACCACCGATATCGACGTATCATTTGGAAAGGAATATAGGAGATAGTCCAGATATAGGTTCGCCAACCTTACAAAGGGTTCCACGTAACGAAAAGCATGTGATGTCTCCCAGAGCGAGGGCTAGGGCGTTATTCGCCCAAATTATTCAAGGGGACACTGTGCTTGATTTTTACAATCATATGGATTAGCATTTATATAGATTCGAAAATTGGGAGTAAGATTTAAAAACGAGATTGTGTACAGTGTATAGGCGCATAGCTTTTATAGAAATAATATAGGTAGATATACACGTAATGAAGAAAACGCACAAGTACACACGCGTCGAACATCGATTCATAATCTGAATTTGCATAATTAACTATCGGTCTAGTAACTACCGTGGAAAAATGGAACTAAGAAACGAAAGAAGATACAAGAAAAGAAAGATAAAATATTTTATAAATTGATTTCAGCAGAAAATTTGCAGGAAA
>NT_177388.1:500636-646470 GCF_000188095.3 Bombus impatiens | reverse complement strand
AAGTGTCAAGCTTCGCTTTTCGAGGCGGATTAACAATCGCACCGAATTAAAACAATTCCGATGACAGAGCTTCTATGAGCTCTGGAACGTATCGCGAATCGATAACTAACGAGAAGTCGCGTTGGTACCGATTTGTACAGCTACATATTTTTTCTTAACTTATTATAAATGGAATAAACAGCATTTATTCCTTTCAACGAGTATCATATCGTTCACGCGAAACATGCGTGTTATAATTAGCTCACGCAAAAATTTAATTCTTCCGTTCGGCCATAATATCGATATCGTTTCTCTTGTTCTCATTGTGTTACACCTTCCGTGAAATTTCCCCCGAAATGTGGGTCAGCAATGCTTCCAACACTATCATCGAAGGTTAACGTGCAAATAAAGCTCGATCGAGCTTACACAATTTCAGTATTCGATCTATATCCGGATATAGCCGCGAATGGATAAGAAAGGGCCGAAAGGATAAAACGTCTTGTTAAACTACACGAGATATCTTATTAGCGACTATCCTACGATGTCACCCAAGACTGATATTTACGTAAATACGAAACTAAAATAAATTTCTTATTCATCTGGATTTCAGTACGCCTTCGGTTTTAACAAAAGACAATTATCCGTAATCGATTGTTTCGACGATCATACTGACATTATCAAATCGTAGTGTTGTTTCAAAGCGTTTATTTATAGAGAAATTACAGGATCACGAATCGCCTCAATCTTTCTATGATTCCAGAATATAAGAAATGTAATGCTCTGTGTATAAATCGTTGCAAAATTAGTCAGTACAGCTGACTTCGTTTAACCGTCTATAAATTAAGCTTGTTACCTCATGTACAATGCTGCTTCAGATTACCACCTCTGTAACTCAGCTTTTTTAAAAATATTCGAACATTTTATGCAGAAAATTCTTCTTTTATTTCATGTTCGTACATATCATAAAGAGTAATTATACCATCGTGCATAATTGCGTAGGAATGAACGGAATTCTTTAACCTGTTAATGGGAAAAGATGAGTTAACTCGTCGCTTTTCAATCTCTTGGACACAATATTTATGGATTTCCTGTTTTTATATTATATCGTGCTAAAAATGAATTATGTTCTGTTTATATTTAACACAATTAAAATCGATTAGTCTGAAGTTGACCTTCCGTCATTAATTTTTAATTAAAGGATGACTTGCTTAATAGGTTAATCCTATCCATTCAGAAATATTACTGCAAAGAATTTGATGTGATGTCGAATAATTTAATATCTTTTATCTTGAGATATATATATCTAACTTTTTCCCTCGTTTTCTAAGATCTAAGGAACGATAGATATCTCCGAGTTATCTCTTTTCAATGATTTTCAAATATCCTATTCTTGAGAGGAATAATCGTATGCATAACCACGAGATATAGTATATATTTAAGTAATAACTACACCTGCAATAAGTATTTACACGTATTCACATCTTTCAATAAATTTTTCGTCTTTCTTATCAGTTTCTACATTTCACTTTCACAGTATCAAATTCTTGTAGTCATGTGAAGACAGTACTAAATGATACGAAATTTATTATGCCAATATACTAATATACTGGATCTAATTAAATGCTATAGCAAATACAGTAAATGTGCAAAAGCTTATAGCCAGGAGGCTAAAAGGAAACAATTCAAGTTACAATTTGTTACAGTTAATAGTTGAACATTAATGATAGAAGAATAAACTGGAGCAATCATATCAAAAGATACACGGTGAGGAAAGAAGGCGATAATTTCGAGAAAGCTGCGGCTATCGACGCCGAGCATCGTCGGCACGCTCGCTGTCGCTTTTAACGTTCACCCCTTGGCGCTCTATGGATTTTCCATTAGTTCCAACCTGAGTACTCGGTTACCTGAAAAACGGTCAGCCACGGGCTACTAGTCAAAGGTAATTTTTCATGATAGATCACGCTCGGCGTGGCGTGTCGCGAGCGCGCTTGCTCACGACGGCGAAAAGTATGCTGCTGTGCAGCAGAAGATCAAACGTGCCAACAACGTCGTCGCCTCTCTTGCTCTTATCGTTGTTGCTCCCGATGAATCGCCGATTATCGATCGTTAAGCCCTCGCTGTTACCTTTAATCCCCCTCCATGACTGACCACATGGATCCATTCGACGATTCATCGTGCCTTTGCGTCACCTAAATACACGTAACGCGGGATCCAATATGTGAAAATATATATCTTGGTGTTCGAAGAAGTGGAACGAGGATCTTGGATAATTATAGAGATAATTCTTGGTTTGTGTAAGTTTTGATTGCAGCTTTTATTATAGAATTCTATTTGTCTGAACTACATTTAGTAGAACGAAATTTTAGTTAGTGCTTGATTGTCCATTTATTCAAACACAGAACTCTATTATCAGATTGCTAATATCTATACTAATTTATATTTTTATGAACTAGGAAGCTCAGATATAGGCAAAGATTTATTTCATCCACTAAGTATCATAGCAAGTACTGTAGTTTCAAAATTCTATATATTTTTGCATATGTGAATTTTATGGAATAATGTTCCTTTAAATTTTCTACAGATTCACAAAAATCCGCTCTCTACCTACCGTATGAACTCGAATTATATTTTTGAGATATAATTTTAGCCATTCAGTGTTCTATTGAGAACCACGTGAAGCTGCACATATCAGCAAATATTTGCAAATTAAAAGGGCGAAGGATAAAATATAATGGCTTACCCAAAAACACCGACGGCTACTGCTGCCTCTCGAAGCGCGCGTTCCTGGTCCATCTCGACGAGAGCCTCTGGTCTAATGGTGGCAGTGTTTCTGGGTTGCCGTTCATTCTGTACAGCTGAAACAGAAGCGTACACCTTCGATGTAACGTCGATAACAGGCGTTAATTGCAGCCACGAATTAATTACACGCCTCCGTGTACTGCCTCGCGCGCGCTTCAGTCAGCGCCATCGAACGTAATGTCTTTCGGAATTTGCGCACAATTTGCGAAATTGTACACATCGTGATTAATTGCTTGTCAATCCTCAAGAAAACGAACAATATTGTTCGAGGTTTTTAACCTTACAAATTGATAACAGATCAAGATTATTGTTTTCCTTCGACGTATCGAACGTGAAGATAAAAATAGTGGCGTGTATTTTTATCAGAGAAGGGGTGAGGAAGCCATTATATATTTTACGTTGAAAAACGTTCTATATTTGGGAAACAATATAATAATAATAATTATAGAAATATCTGAAATCTATTAAAAAAAGTTAATAAATCATCTAAACGATCTTTATTTATTAAATCCGTAAATAAACTTCAACTTCAAATATTTTTTTATTCTTTATACGCTTCGAAACATATATCTAAATTTTTAGATAGATGAAGTTTTTAATATAGTAATTGACCTATAAGAACCATGGTACTAAATTTTAGATAATTCTAGTTCTTAACATAATAATTCCTTTATAAGTATTATCAGTATAATCGTCGATGCATGTTTTCCAGTTGAGCTAAAATTAAGTAATGTTCGTGTATAATATTATGCAATAGCGCAATTCCAAGAACAAGGTTTCCGTTCTGAGAGAACAAAACGATCAACTAAACCAGACAATCGAGCGTCGTTCATGGTATGTCTCTCGATAATGTCTCTCCACTGTGTTCGTTACATGGAATATCCTCTCCCCTGTAGAGTTTCTTGGTTATTGAAATATCAGTGGAGTTCGCTGGTTCGACGAGTCTTGCCAGATTAATCGGGGAACAAACGATTGGCCACCACCCTCTCGTCAAACTCACGTAACGCAGCGTTATATCACGCCAGTGGCCTGCGACTGACAAGCGTGAATTTAACAGACGTGTAGGAATCAGCCGCGTTTATTGTTTGTATATATTGCCGTTCGATAATTCCCATTCGGCTGCCAGCTAACGGAAGACGAGGTTCCACCTCTGGAAACCTTATGCACCGTAGACTACCAGAAAATGGAGTAATATTCCCTTCTCGTATTTTCAGCGACGTGTATTTTCATCAGGATTGAATTAATACGCGAAATCGAAATGGGAAGTAGAAGAGCTTTGCTTTGTTTGCTTAATGCTTAACTTGGCGTTCTGACCTTCGAAAATGATTATATTAGGGGCACAATAAGGATAATAAGGATACATTAAGGGGTGAAATAAAGACAAAGTATTATTCTTTTGATGTTTGGCGTGTTTCACTACAAAAGTGAATTTTAGGATAAGCAGGAAAATTAAAAATGGTGTGTTAAATATCAAAATTTAAATTTTGATTATATTGGCATATCAAATATAGACAAAATATTGGGGTGTTCTGGTATAAAACTGAATCGTAAGATAAATAGAAAAAAGGAATGGAGTGGCAAAATGAGAATTGGAATTTTGGAGTGTTCTATTTTAACATAAGTAGAAAAGCGAAAGATTGTATATTAGTGACTTCAATTTAAATTTTGATGTAGAAGGTGTGGCGATTTATGTTTAAGTTCCTTTCTTCGTATTGTCACACAGTGTGGTTTGATAAGAGCATCATAAAATATTTACACAACTGCGAAAGAAACAATATTGTTTTTGGTATTCTATAGAGGGCAAATCAACAAAAGGTTATTCATAATAAGTTATAACACGAATATTTATATTTTAATAACATTGAATGAAGAACATACTGCACCTATTTTCTCCTTTTATTAGTTTATCTTTGTTACGTTCAGAAATGCCTTCGAATAATGTGGGGAACCAAATTACTCAAAACATAAAATGGACATTTACCAGTGCACCATGTTCGATGATGTAATAATGATAATTGAAAAATTAGCAATCGTTGTTAATCCTAAAAAATCAGCAAAGCTTCGCAAAAACTACATATTTGCAAAAATTAAAGGGAAATGGTAAATTAAATCTGATCAAAGAAATTTGAAACGAATTAGATAGAAAATATAAAGAAGTTTAACCAGTATCATTTACCACATGCACAAATTTCTTCCAAACTCTACCAATATAATCATGATATGTACATAGTCCAGCCTCGTACAGTACTAATGAAGTTTCGAAATGTTCGTATAAAACACGTAATATATTCATTAAAAGTACCTAAAAATGTCCAAATACTTTCGCGAGCCACTGTATAAGTGTTCCAACGCTTATAAATGTTAGCGTACATTTCCCCTGTCGGTAAAAAACACCTGAAAATTTCCATCTTCATTCGAAAAGCGTGTCTCAAAGCAGGAAATACTGATGGTCAACATCTTCGACTTTCCGCAAAGGCTGTACCACAAAGACGCGACGATTCCATCCATTTCCATTCCCAAGAGGGAAGACTCGTGACGTCGGGCACATGCTAATGGCGTTGCGATTAGGGCACTCAGTGGTGTGTAATGGCCAGCAGAATTTTTTTTTCCAGCTTCCCCCTTTTTAGCGTGGCACGGGTGCACAGTAATTTCGTAATAATAAAAAGCGTGCCGCGGCTCACTTTACCTACGCGTCGTGCTGCCTGCTGAGCGGCTTAATAGGATCCTCCTACTTCGTCAAGCCTTTTGCATCCGGCCCTCTGTCTCTCTCGTTTTTTTCTGTTCCCGGAGCTTTCTTCCCTTGCTTCGCCCTCGCTCTCTCACTTTTTCTCTCGTTTACCCTGCCGGTGGAAAAGATAAACGCCCTTCCGCCGGTCGCGTCCCCGGGAAATTTTTCTTGTCCGCGTGTGTAACGCGTCGTGCTTTCCCTTTTGTCTTTTTAACTCTTCAGTCCGCTTATTTTCACACACCCCCCTTCCTTTTCCTTTTTTCCTCTGTCTTCTTCTCTTTTCTTCTTTTTCCACGTGCCTTTGATTTTCTTTTTTTAATGCATCAACCGGCGATTCGAGGTGTTGTGGATACTTAAGGACACTAGAGGGAGACTTCACTCGAGAACTTCTAACTTGGAAATAGATTTCGGATATCGCTGTGACATTATGTTGTTGATAAGTTTTATAAAATGTTAATACAGGGTGGTTTTATAATTAATGTATACGCATATGAACACCGTAGGTGAAAGATAGACCACTTCTACACACGTTTCTGTTTTTCCTGTCTTTTTATAGAAGAGCTGTTTCACTTAAAATTTTATATTGAAATTATATTTTCATCTATCTTCAAACGAAGGGATATCAATTATCATTGCTCGATCTACCACACACAAATCAACCGTTAGAATGATCGCTACCGCGTGTTGCGGTTGGCCTCCGATGAAAATCGCGTATGCAGAGCGGCAAAACATGAAACACGCGGCGAAGACATGCCGCATGCAGAGAATAGTGCGGTTGGCCGCGACGGGCGAAAACGATGTCGGGCGTCGTAAACACCGCGGTCGTTAGCGACGGTCGCGTGGCCGTCGCCGAGCCCCGAAGGGTTAATTGGGGGAAATAAACGTATGCAACGTGCGACCGATCCTTGTACGCAAAAATCCTCGCGCTCCTCGTTGTCTGGCGCGCGCCCTTTCCTCGCGTCTGCTCAAGGGACGCGCGTGTATCGCACGATGACAAGGAATCCGTTAGCGGAGGCGTACAGAGAAAGAGAGCACAGCAAATTGTGTCATAACGGTGGGCGAGAAAGGAAGGGACAGAAAATGCGGAAGAAGCAAAGTGAAAAAGGGAGGCAGACCTCCCACGGTGAGCTTCACGCAAATGAGAGTGAAACGATCTGTAAAAGGGCGTTTATCTCCCTGGTGTGAAACTACATGTCGTAGACGCCAGCACCATGGGAAGGGTTCACACCGGATAGAGAAGTTTCTCTGCTTATCGAACGAGAAGAATTAACGATTGTAATTACGAGGAATTACGCCTGGAGAAACGACGTGCCATCGATAAATGGACGGGATGGTAGATCGGTTACCTGGACTTTTGATTATTCCGCCTGATGGAAATGGAAAATGTGTTTAAAGTGTGATATTTTTATTGAATGATTATATCAATACAGGTAACGATTTTAGATATATTGATTGAATATATTGAGTGATTCGATGTATTTAGTTGATTGAATAATTTTTGGTATTTTTATATTAATATTATGATATTATAAAATATAACATCATCAAGAGAAGCTTTGCGAACGTTATTAGCTTTTTCTCCAAGGAAGATATAAATCCATTTTTGTTGATGTTCCGACGTTTATGTCATTCGGCGACTAAAAAAACAAATTTTAATAACATATCGTTGAAAGTAAAATTTGCCAGAAGTATTGAAATACGTGGTTTTATTTATCTGTGGAAAAAAAAGGTATAAAAAATGAAACCATTTAAAGTCACATGAAATTAGGGAAAATACTGAAATTTTTGTCTCTATCCCTTAAAGATCAGTTAGAAAATTGTTGTGCCTCTAAAAACGTAACTATCAACAAAATTAGTATCAAAACCATGAAAACAACCCCCTTTCCGCATTTCAACAATTTCTATCACTTACTGATTAGTTCTCTAGTATTTCTAGCATCATTCTCTAGTTCTGGACGAAACACTCTTCGCCATCCTTTCTCCACATCGTTCTGTCTCGTTCCTACTTCACCCCCGCCCACTCCCACGTTGATAACCATCAACAAAATTAATACCAAAAGTGTAAAAATAATCTCCTTCCTGTATACCAATTTATAATAGAATAGCAACATCATGGCAAACAATTATTCACGATGCAAGCAGAGGCACCTACAAAACGATATTAATCAAACAATGATCTATGTACATCAATTGCTTGCAGAAAAATAGCACCACACAAACTGATATATCGGAAGATGAAATCGCGAAAGTTTACGAAATATCTTGGTCTTCATCGCGAAGCGTAACTCCCGACGCTGGGCAATCTAATTTCCCGGGGAAACGACTGACGTTCCATAGAAACGTCATCGTACCGGTCGCCAAGGGAACCAGAATCCAATTGGAAGTATTTCTTCTTACGACGTCAAGTTCGGCAATAAGAAAGTTGGCGCGCGCCGCGGGACGAGTTTCCGCGGGGACGACGCGACGGAAGAAAAAAGAAAAGGAAGACGGTGGAACAACGTTGGAAAAAGGGGGAAATGCTCTTTTGCCGTGGCAGGTGCGCCTGTTCGCTGGCTGAGAAGGCATTAAGAGTTGAATCGAACGGTGCCGCCAAAGCGGACCAAACCACCCCGTGCCAATCGCTCCGCCTTTATCCAGTTATTTATGTCGCGAACATAAAGGACCCTCGCTCGAATTCCGCTCTTCAACGAAGAGAAAAGAGAAAACGTGCCGTTGATTGATTTCCACAATACGGGTTTACCTGCGGAAATAGATAATCTAATATATCGATAGCCGGTGAGATGCATTGGCAACCCTCTAAAAAGAGAGAGAGATATTTTTCTTTTGCTCCGAAAATCGCGATTTGTGTCGACAAAGTTGATGTGAAGTATCTTTTGGTAAAACGTCTTTTGGTAAACGTTAGAGTTGAGTTTTAGATGTTGAAAGATATGAAGACCACAGAAGAAAGATATGCTGGGTACATGTTTGTTGATTTTAAAAATTAAATCATTTGCGTGGAATTTTCTTAACAATTCAAGAAAAGTCTTTTGGAATTTTTCTCATTAGCTTAGATACATATATTTCTTTATTTAATTACACAAACGAGTTAGTGGATGTTAAATGTAAGTGTGTATGTATATGAAATATACATACTTTTGCAGACATTACTTATTATAAAAGGAGTTTCGCTGGAATAATGGTATCTTGGATGTTATAAATGTTTGAGCAAAATAAATGTAAATGATTCGTAAAATCTTTCTTTTGGCTTGAATTTTGGTAGGATTTTTTATGTTTTTGATGTTTTATAGGGATTACATATTTTGGAGAGTTTTATTGACGATCTAAATAAATTATGATATGAAATTTGAGATTTTAAACTCAGTCGGTTTTAGATATTTGATTTCTAATTTACACATGGATGCTTTTATCCCAAAGAAAATTAATTTTTCATTTTTTCGAAGTTTCCTTAAAAAGACACCGGCACTTTTTTTCAATTCACTTTAATTAACTCGCATAAGTCGATTAAGAGGAAAGTAATTGTTTTATGCTCACCATACAGCATCCATGAAGTGGAAGAGACATGTTCTTTAAAACGTAACAAAAAAAAAATGAGTTTCTATTTAGAACGAGTTAAGTTCAAGCGCTGTTTAAAGAAGAAAACTTATTCGTTGTTCACAGAATTGTTTTTTGTTTTATCTAAAAATCAATTCTGAAGGTTTACTGTTTACGCTTTCCATCATATTTGAACATTTTGAACAACTTCATTGGTTCGACGAAGAAAATGGAAGTTTATTGCTCAGGAAGCGAATTATTCCTCGCACGAAGTTATCCCAAATGTGTCAACTTTTACAATATTCTTTAAAATTTTACATCATTTCATTAATGTGTAAAATATAGATTATTCGTTTAATTCGCCGAATATTGTTTCTTATACTAATCTATAATGAGGAATAAGGACTAAAACGAAGTACATAAAAGATATGAGGTAATTTTCACGATAAAATGAATCGCGTGCTTATCGAATATCTCCCCTAATATTTAATTCAGTTACTCACCGTCTTTATTCATTCCCATCTGCATACATTTCTTCAAACGGCATGCCTGACATTGATTTCGGTGAGCTTTGTCCACAACACATCTTCCAGTACCGGCTTGACATCTGAACATAAAATTTTGCGATACATTTAAGAAGGTTCTAAAAACAAAGAACCTCCATAAATTTTGTGTACTCCCGAATACTTCTCCAACAATTAACTTATCAATTTTATTAATATTATAATCATTAAACGAAATTCGAAGATAGCTTAAGTGAAAATTTTGTTTTAAAATTTTCATTCTTATTCTTAATTTGTTTTTTTCTTAATTTCTCATCGGAAGGATTTCTCTCTAAAAAAAAATTTTCATTTTACATATACCTCCAATTTCCATTATTACACTCATCTATATAGCAATTTAATTATGTACGATTTATTTTCATATCGAGTATCAGTAGATTGAAAATGAAGAAGAATTATGAGGTGAAAACATCGTTTGCCATTATTGGTGGAAAAGCTCTCTCGGTTGTCGAAATCGATCGATCCTTGACGACGACGTTTCATCGACGACTATCGTAACTTGATGGCTGTTGTCCCTTTCGAAAAGACGACAAATTTCGAGCGCACTTGCCGGAAATCCTGGCTGTGTACTCAGGAGATGGCGTTAAATTCGATTACTTTCATTGTTCAGCTAACCCGGTTATCCTGTTGAGCTGACTAACGTAAAGAGGCTACCGCTCGGGGTCACGTACTTTCTTCTTATCCCTCTTAATTTCATCAAATCCAGCGGTAGCCTCGTGGTGCTTCGTTTCTTAGGGGTTACAATCACTTCTACTTTTCTTTTTCTTCTGCATAACGCGAATCGTTCGACGTAGAAATTAATGTGATTCGTTGCAGTTTTTGTGGATGGTTACCGTGTACAGAGACATATTTCGTTTACTCATATTTCGTATTTTCACTCTTTCTTATATGTATTGAGAATCATTTAATAGATTTTCAAATTTAACGTTTTAATAGATACCTACTCATTGTCAGTGTTCTAAAGATTTAGTAACTTTAGCAACTTCCTAAAGTAAAGTATCGAAGTAGATATTAAAACATCAAACTTCTTTCAAGAAATAATGTTCACTATTTAATTGGAGCGCTGGAGGTAAAAAAACATTAATATTTA
Source organism: Bombus impatiens (assembly GCF_000188095.3). Lineage (NCBI taxonomy): Eukaryota > Metazoa > Arthropoda > Insecta > Hymenoptera > Apidae > Bombus > Bombus impatiens. Next base: position 635,780 of record NT_177388.1, on the reverse strand, counting down.
ATAATTCAAATTTTAACTTAGATATTCAAGTGATATACACCTATTTAATATCGTTCCTTTTTCCATCCAATCGTAATTCCACCGCAATTCATTCAAATATATTCAAATATTATACGATTTAGTCAAACGAACGAACAATATTTTTGATCTAAAATGTTATATCTATGAAAGAATAGTATTTTGAGAAAGTATCTGAGACTATCAAAAAGTAATCGTGTAAACAAAGGATGCATAGTCATCTAACGTTTTTGATAGACTTGTCCAAATCTTGGGAATAGTTGTATCAAGGGAAAGATATAGAATACTAGCGATAAATGTGTAGAATGTGCATGTGCAAAGATAATCGGTTGTTAGATAACAACTGAGAGAGATGATTTTTTCGTTCTTTCCTTGTATTAAAGGATAACTTCTTCTTTATCAATCATATCCATTTTTACCAATCACAACTGTTCAAACGAAAGGCATGCCTTCCTGTAAACAATTCCCAGTTCCCATGGACAGACGAATCAGAAAAAAGATGTCCACGGTAGTAATTCGATGGTAGTTGCCCGGGGCTCGATCAGGGCGGTCGATCGATTCCCGGGGCTCTGTTAGCGCGATTTTAACTAACGTCACTCACAAGGAGGCGGCTTGATCCAGCGGCGCGACGAAAGGACGCGGCAACCGTCCTGGAACTATCTTGTCCCGAGGCGGTGGAACACGAAGGGCACCGAAGGGTGGCTGCGTGTTGCCGTGCCAGCGGGGTTCCTCTCGCAAATTGATTTGCGTTCACACCCCAGCGAGCCTTCGCTGTGCCGCCTCTGGCCCGTGCAACAACGGGGGATACATCACCCTCGGCCCTCCTCGGCATTCATGCTTCAGAACCACATCATACATTTATTTACGCATCTTTCTATTCTTTTCTTAACCGGCATTGTTTGGCTCATCGAGTTACCGGAAACATGTGCTGCCTGTTATCACGCCCGGAGATCGCGACTACGGATCGTTCAATGACTTGACCTTTCCCCCTAACATTTAGAAATCCGATGAAGAATGGTTTCACTGATGATCATCGCTATACAATAGTGGAAGCAAGAAATGTGGGCAATATGGTTGAGTTGTCATTTTTGAGAATGAAGGAAATTTGAAGCTTTGATATTATGTTAGAAATTGATGTACGTTTCGGCTCATAAATATTAACTACCGAAAGAGATTAAGTTAAGGACGAAGAACGTAATATACAATAAATACAATATTAGCACATACCCTTATTTTCTAATGATTTATCAGGTTCTATGTACTTCATTTTCATAATATGTAATTTTTGTAGCGATATGCAAATGCTAGTAAATGATACAAAATTTAATACGTTTGGTTCAAATTAATATTTTAATGCTATAGTAAATACAATGGTGTGCCAATTCCTTTCATAGCCATTGTATGAAGGACTGATACATATATTTTAATATCCATATCAATAGAAATCTGCCAGTAATGTCGTCGACAAGAAAAACACTCGTTTATCGGTCACAGCATGGAACATCTATTGCTCGCAAAATTCGAGTGTATCCCGATGGGAGTTGGTGCGAACTTTCCACGCAATCTGCATCATGCACGATCTATTTAATTGTATCTAACCGATCCGTGAAGTTGGACTTTAATCTGACGATTATGGTTGGTACGCCGCCGCGCTACGGTGCATCGCATCGACACGCATCTGTCGTGGTTCTGTTCCCCTCTACTAGTAATTGGTTATCTGTGCGGAGGCTCTTCAATCTTTACCGCGTTACGACCATTCGACAGGAATTGATAATGAAGAATAAAAAGTTGGTGCAATGGGATACGCTCTCGAATAGAAAAGACACGTGGCGAAAATAGTCGATTTTCGATCCGATTTTACATTGTGACAAAACTATACATTAAGTTGATTCATAAGTTTACGTAGTTTCCATTTCATTTCAGTTGCATATTAAATGCAATTCATAATTGATATTTATGAAAATTCATATTTTTATGAATACAATAAAAAATATACTCTAAATAGAGATTTCTTTCACCTTTTAAATACTATGATGATGGAGGATACGTAGTTGACTGACAATAAAAATGTTCCAACTAGGTATCAGGAATAATTGGAAGATTAAAAAGATTAAGACATAATCAAGAGTAAATATAACTGAAGTAGCTGCAATCCTTTTATTTAATAAATTAATTATTAGTTCCATAAATAAAATTATCGTGAAATTATTTCTAAAATCGTGCAAAACCTCCCTTCAAACCTCTCAATCTCTCTGAGTTTTTCACAAATCCCCCATCTCTCTGAAATTATGAATAAACATTGAAACATCTAGTATCTCCCACAAAATGATCACAATACATCCTCAAACCATATGAAACCTTCCTTCAAATTTTCAAACATCTGCCTATCAAGAAAGAAACGACTCAAAAATCTCGGGATATACCCAAGAATACTCCGTAGTCATTGTTGAAGATTATTCGCAGTCTAGTCACGTGCTCAAAGCGACGTAGCTGTAACATTTATTTTCCGAGCATCGACGGGGTTAATAGTTTGTATATCGAGCATCCTTGCGTCGTGTATCTCTTCGACAGGCTTAACGCGCACACCTATGGACGCCTGTTATCGATAGTCACGTATACGTAGTCAAAGGGATGCACGCACACACGAGCCGACATTCCGTGGGCTCGTACGTGGCCCCGTGTAAAACGGATCGAGCGTATCAGACAGCGATTCCGAGCTGAGAGGGATCCGATGGAGATGGATGGCCGTTCCCAGGGGATGGTAATAGTACGTCGTATACACAGGGCGGCGGGTTAGGTGGATAGGTCCTCCAGGGTTCAACATTATGCCGTTCCGCATTGTTGCCCGGTATTACGATGAGCCCACTCGACTCGGACCACATGGCGCCACGGGCTGAACAGTTTGACATTAAACGCCGTAAGAGGATCCGCTGACTAATTTCTATCTGATAGAAGACCAGAGATTTTGCAATCTTATAGGGAGCTTCTCGGAAAAAGTTTCGAGTTGGTTGCATCGATGACTTTCGGAATTAGTATTATATAGTAGGTGTTATGTGAGATGAAAAGATTTATTTGCTGGTTTTGTTTCCTAATATTTGAATGTTACTTGAAGCAATTCATATAGTCATTAAAATTTCCAATTTAATATTGGAGTGTTTAGCTTCATCTGTTGATTCGGTAGAATTCAGTAATTTATAGTATAAAAATATTGGTTTCACATTGAATCGGGAATATTATAAATGTAGGAAAGCTGTGCGCTTGAAAGAGTAACTTATTGTTGAACACAACACTTTTTTAAACTGTAATATATAAGCAGCATATATTTCTAGTAAATACGAATGAGATTATGAAGGAAAAGAATTTATTCTTGTCTATTGAAGCTCCAGTGATGAAATCTCCGATGATATAATTCCGTAATTATATAATGATCTCATTCATGCTTACTCGAAAGACACAAAATCAAATACACATTTCTAAAGTTCTTCATTGAACTCACCTATATATCAGCTTCCGCCTCACGCTTCTTTTGAAGAAACCACTGCATCCGTTGCAAGCGAGAATTCCGTAATGTTTCCCAGAGCTAGTATCTCCGCAGACCACGCATATCAAGCCAAGGCTGCGTGGTGGTTTGCTGCCATGTTGCGGTTGCAGTTGTTGTTGTTGCTGCTGCTGCTGCTGTTGCTGTTGTTGTTGCTGCTGCTGCTGAACTTGTCCCAACAAATGAGGATGTCCGTTTCCCAAAGCAGTTAAGTATGGCGATCTCGCAAGTGGGAAATCCGTGGGTATTCCTCTGCAAAGGGGGACCGGACATTCTTGAACAGACCTCGAGGCGTAAGGATCGTGACTCGAGGTCGATCCTGTCGCCCCCAAAGGACTGTAACGCTCTGGTAATCCTGGAGAGATTACGCTGCTCTCGCCAGAGTCTGGAAACAAATGGTTTTTCAGTTAACTTTTTCTGTCGTCCGAGCACAGTTGTTCGAAGGAATATTTAATTTTTGATATAATAATACAGTAAGTCATGTTTGAACACTTGTTAGAAAAATCTTTTGAAAATTTCATTAACGCTGTAACGAAACTCGACTATCATGAGCATTGGTAAAATTTGAATAGAAATTACAAGATATTTATTACAAATGTATTTTTAGTAAAAAAATTAGTATACAGCGTGACTAGCCAACTTAAGTTAAATTAGTGCTGAACTCGATACTTATAATATTTGTCTTAATATTTGACAGGCAATTGTTGCTTTCAAAGTCAATATTCACAATCAGATTTCTTTTGCCAGGTGACCAGACTTTACACAATTGTTGAAACTTTATTAAACAGATGCATCGACGTAGCCTTCAATCCTTAAAATAATAATGTTCAAAATTTTTTATTTGTTTATTAAGCTACCAATAAAAACAATAGTAAAAGAACGAAATGAGAGCTCTGAGTTGTAGGATTTTAGTGGAGCAACTTCAGATTTATGGTCTGGGCTTATGATCCACGATCGATTTTGATTCATCCTATTCGATCAGATGGCAGTTACGTTCGTCTAATCCCGGAAATCTCCTTCGTGTGCTTATATCACCGGTTGCACCCTTGATTGATTCTCACGAGGAGGGGATCAGGAATGTACATAAAATAATTGTATGCCCACGACTCCTGCGCAGGTCTTATGGTTCGCCAGGAACGATTTACGGGACAGTTTGTGGGTATTCTGAAGATTTGTAGCTGATTAAATGGCCGAAGATAAAGCGATTATCAATACTTTCCACGATTATCGAATCTGTAGTCTAGTAATATTAATAAGAAAAAGAATATAAAATTATAATATTACTAGTAATGTTAATAAAAAGGCGAATATAAGAAATAATTGAAATTTTTGAAATATTTTTATTTGATATATTAGGTTCCTTCAAAAAGAAATTATGATAATTTATCGCTAGAAAAATAGTAATGTGCAATTTGCTATTATTTAATATTATTTGCCAATCTTTCTGGTAGAATCTTCACACGATTGAGGTTGTGGTTTCTGTTCCCATGAGGCTCATGGTTTCTTTTTTCTATCCCTTAAGGCTTACCGACTGGATCGCGAGGCAAACAGTATTTACATCGAGAAATGAGTTCTTAAAAACCACGGCATAAATATTTAGAAGAAGGTAGACGAAAGCGGAAGGCGAGATGATTTTGTCATGGGGAGAATACAAAGTGCTACTTTGCTTAATGTATCCTTTAACTACTCTCTCCTTTCTGTTTTTTTTGTCTTAAATACTGAATCAATTTTGGTCGTGAAACCGTACTAAGTGCCATAGAATAAAAGATAAAAAAATGTGTTACCAAAAATCCTACAATTAGTTATCATTTATATTAGAAGTATTATGTTGATATGTTTTTAACTATAACATTTTATAACATTTTATCTTCGAATGAATGAAACGCTTTATTAAACTGAAAATGTCCATAGAATCCAAATTCTATAAAGATTATGAGGTAACAATTACTTTCGTATCTTTTATCTACTTGAAGTTTAAACTTAATAAACGGTTCATTAGACAAGAATTTCCATTAAAATAAAATTTTGCACAATATTTCTCAATAACAATTGCTTAACAATTTCCTATTACTCGTATTCTTTCACCTGTTCCGTGATAAATGTAAGCGTAATGGATAAATACATTCATAATTTCAACAAAACGGAGTTTATTTTAATAACATTCACCTGTTACGACTATAAAATCAGGTTGTACTACGAACATCCAAATTGATTGCGAAGAAGGAACGTCTAAACGTGCTTCCGGTTCGAAGGAAACTAAATTCTACTGTCACCGCGTGACACGTTAACGATATTAATTGAAAGATGGAAATACAAAGAGATCGGAGGCCGGCGAACATCTGCGTGATCAACGAAATGTGATTTCGCCTCTCCACTCGAGTTTATTAGTCACGCTGGCAGCCCCGACGAGGCGCGAGATCTCCCCGGAATCGTATTTGTCGGCTGTATCGTACCCGATCGAAAACTCGTTCCGGTCTCGTTAATGCCGCGGGGTCAGATAGGATCCGTTTGAATTACCATGCGAATCGACAACAGGTCGATATCAGGTTAGGGTCCCGTTCCTAATACAGTACAAAATAATTTAACCGTACTCTAGTCCGCAGAGTTATTTAAAATCGTTTTCAGGTCGAGCTCATTCAACGACAGATTGCGCTTGGTGCTTGCACTTATTCTTTAAAAAAAAAAGAAAATTAAATCGGTCGAATGGTTCTTGTATGAGGAGGAAGAATTGTTCGAATTAGAGATCGATTTTTGGGAATATTCTTTGAATGATTAATTCGATTATTTAAGCGGATTCCTTTCATCTCGATCATTGTATTCTATTTGGGCATTAACTTGTTACCTTTTTAATTTCTTTACTTGGTTAACTCACTATTTGTTTCAAAATTCGTAATATATTCGAAATATATTTTCAATTTTAAAAGAACAAATTAGGTCTAATTAGAGTTAATAATAAAGTGTTTGGAATTAGAAAGTGAAGGGAACTATAGTATAGGTTTGAAGAAGATTGAAAGGTATGTACAGACTAGTCTGTAGGTTGGGAAGTTCATGTCTGTAATAGTCGAGTTCCCTAATTTAAGATTAAGTTGTTAAAATTAGTTTCTAAGGTGTCATTTTTATAATATAATAAAAATTTATTTAAAATACATGTTGGTTTCATATATGCTATATTACGTAAAAATTATCGTAAGAAGGAAATCATTATTTACTGCACACGTGACAAGAAATGTAAGGATGAATTTAAAGTGCGAATTGACTGTACCATGATGACCTCTTATAGTATCAAATTAAACAAATACATATCTGTAATCGTAATCAATGATCAAAGCCATGGAGCACGTCTGAATCGTTCGTTGACACGCGTGATCCGGCTACATCAGGAAGAATTCAATCGTATCGTTTCGTCGTTACGGTTACGAGGGATGAACTCGAAACGATCTTATTAATGCGACTCACGTAACATCCTAAGCGTGTCGGCTTTTCGATCTCGTTAACACCCTAATCCCGGCGTACGCGTACAGAGAGACACGAATTACGATATGTGAATCAATGGGAATTCTATTTTATTTATCGATTCACTTTTAATCCCTCTACAATGCCACGCGACTTAGAAGATACATATCTATATTTGTATATTTCCTATTTTATTTTATCTGTTTATCATTGTGTTATTTTATTTTATTTTGAATATGATAATAAGAAGCCTGAAAGTAGGCTACTTTTTTATTTATTAATGTAAGAATTTTTGTAATCAATATAATTTCATTACGAAATTTGTTAATTTACTATTCTCCGGTAGTTCACACCATAGTTTCATTTTTGAGATTTTATTTTAAACAGACATCAAAAGGATTGATTAAAGCTGGCTAAACCTTTTTATCCTAAACCCTCCGCCAAGAATAATCAGACCCAAGACTCTCCCACTTTATCAATCTAATTTTCTCCAATAAATCCTCCGTCACAATACCATCCACCCCTGGAACACAGATTTCACTCTTCCCCAAACGACTTCTAAGGCTCACCATAATCCTCCGCAGTCGACACAACTAACGTCGATTCTACTATTCATCCAACTTTGTTGATCAGGAATTTCCACAAATTCTCGTAGTAGTTGCGATCCACATACTATGCACAACTGAAAACGAAACTAGCAGGATGACGTAAAGATAGGAGGTCCCACTTATCTGTACCCTTTTGTACACTGTATTTGAGCTAATGCTATTAGCCAAATTTTATAAGTTACTATTGTATTGAGTCAGACAATGATAAGGTTTATAATTCACAAAATTGATGTACTTTACTTGTTGAGAACTTTACTTGTTTTATTACTAAACTTGTTAGTATTACTTAGCATAGAAATAAAATAAATAGCATAATTGGCATAAAATAAATAAAAAAATTATAAAATAAATAAAAAATAATTCAATGACGCTATTATAAACAAATATATAAAGCAATATCTCTCGAATACTATAGTTGTCATATAGATATGTAGCGGCGCATGAGTTAGAGAACAATTCGAATTATGTTGTTTTGCCTCGGAGTATCAATATCGTTAGGATGCACATAATGTAATAATAAACTCTGGGAAAAACAATGTCGCTGCTACGTGCAACCGTCAAACAGAGACGAATTTAAATTATTCGGTACTTCCCCGACTAGTATAAATAAACGAACGCGATCGCTAGGCGACTAGTTTTTGATCAGTCAGTCTTGAGCGATCTTATTAGCGATTTGTATACTGTCTTTAGCGAATCCGTTAGTATGAGCGTCTTAGCGAACATAATTTCTTTTTATTTATTATTTTAAAATATAATTGACGGTTTCAACATCGAGTTATCTCGTCATTTAAATAACAACTCAACCAACCATCATCTACAAATATATATATTCTATACCCAAAAATACATGTGTGATTAAGATGAACCTATCAATCGAATTCACATTTCTTTCGCTTGCCTTCTTTCTAGCTCTGTTCAGTACGCAACAGCACACACCATCAAGATAATCGAATCTCGATGGTAGCTCGCGAAATGCCATCGCAACTGCCAGGGGTTAAAAGAGAAGAGAAAAATTATTATGCGGCCGTATGGTGACCAGCGCGCGATACGCGAGTCTCGCGATGAATACGTGTGTGTATAACGCGGGACGAAAGCAGGGGCGTCAAATTTCATTAGCATATCAATGCTGGCGGATGGCAAGGCGCCACCTGCGCCCCCGTATTATGGGATCATCGAGAAATGGGAGTGGGGTAGCGCGCGAAATGACGACCAGCAAAGGGGACGTTGGCCGAGAAGCTTGGAGGAAAAAAGGGGTGTCGTAACTACCGGCGCGGTCGCGACCACTTCGATCACCTTCCACCCTCGCACCCTTCAATCTCGACTAATTGTTACCGCATTAGGGAGACACCGACCACGTCTGCGATGGTGTCTCGCACGGAAGCGAATCGCGATTTCAAACGTCTGCTCAAATTCGTCTCGGTGTGTTTGGTGAGCAGAATTTTTAGTATTGGTAGGTTTTATTTTAAGGAGTTTGTTAAAAGTGGTATTAGGGTTGTTTCATTTTTTGATGAAGTAGTTTAAGATATATTGTTGTGTTGATTACGGTAGTCGAAAGTGGGGATTTTGAAGATATTTGTTGAAAGTACTTAATTAAATAATGATGAAGTTGTGTAATCTTATTTCTTAAACTTCAAATATAGCATATGTATATTAAAACAGAATTCGAATGTATAAGTATTTTTGAAGAAATTTTGTAATTTTTAGATTAAACGTATGAAATTTTAATTTTCAAATCAACTTTTAATATTATTTGAATCTTTTATATAAAAAATACAGATTATATTCAATGTTTTTTTAAAATTATGTTAATGTTAAAAGTTATTAAATGTAAGGAATTTTCACACTTCAGGTTGGGGTTAGATCATATAAAATTACGTTTTTTATGATAGATATCCCTTAGCTATCACGTGAAAGTACTTACATCTTTTTTATACATATATTAAATGTTGTTATAACCTTTTCGCGAATATTTCTAGTTCCTAGCTGATAGCAGAAACGTCAATACCGAATATAATTTTACTCGTTATTATACTCGTATATTATACGTTATTTTACTCGTATTATATAATTGTTCTATAGGTGTGAATTGTTTAATATACATAGTAAGGTATTTGAAGAGCTTGTAAAAGGTTTGGACCTTTAAAGGCTTGGGCCCGACATGATTACATTTAAAATTAAATCAAAGTTTACTGACACGTTATAAATTAAAATTTTAGATCAAGCTATCACTTTTTTCAGGTACAGGGATATTTTCAAAGCATAATTTTAAATTAAAATACAGAAATTTTTTGCTTACGGTTAAAACAAGTATTGCAAATGACAGATGCGACGCAAAACATATTAATTAAAAAAGATTATTTACTATCATAGTTTCACTACCTTGAAAATAAAACTTTGTCAATATATTGGAAGTGATAACTTATTTATTCAGTAATCTTCCGTCTTTAATGTGCAAAAATATTATTGTATTAAACATACAAACTGGCCTAGTCGAAACTGATTCATGCTTTTAATTCCATATCATTAAAATTAATTTTAAATTCCGTAAGTAAAAGAATTCTTGTGCAAGAAATAAACAGATTAAAAGAATATTTAATAGTAAAATTTAATAGTAATATTTAATAAAAATATTGATCATTGGATTAATAAAAATAAGTTTGTGTCTTTGTTATCTGATTCGAATGCATAAAGAAACTATGATTTTTCTTTTTTCGTTTAACACGTAGAAAAATCATGTAGTACTAAATTCTTCGGGTCACTAGAAATCTGATTACTCTAATGGCATAATTTCGTTGGCCACGCTGCACCCTCTTTTTCCACTTGCCACCCTAGAACTACGATTCGCATAAAACTACGTCGGGCGTTGATTTATATACGTAGCCTGTCTCTTGCATATGCATTAATGTAGTCGTTCATTTATAAACGTACGAGGGATCTAGTATTCGTTAAACGATGATTTAGAAGCGACAAACATAGATAATTATTAGTATCGAATAATTTTGAGAAGCAATATTTGCTATCCCTGAAACAAATGTTACAATGTTTTCTTTCGTTCGCGGAAGTGAATTTGTGTTCGACATTTTCACATCTGAAATAACAGTTACGAATTTTGTTGTTACTTTAGTTTAAGAAATTAGAAAATATGATTTCTTTCGTGGGCCGATTGCAATAATGATGTTTGATTAAATTGAAGAAAGTTAGTATAATCTTTCATTGTAAGAATTGAAGAAAAGATTAAAGAATATACTTAAAAATAAAAAGATATATATGAATTTTGTTTTTACACCGATATCACCAATAGAATGAAGAATGTTTGTGCAGTTATGTTTTTCTTGTATGCATGCTGAGCTTTCTTTATTCGCGTCTGTCTCGCGATTTGTCTTTCAATTATATGTAATCATTTTGTAACGAACTATCATCGAAAATAGTACGATTTTAACATTTATTGTGCATTTCTTTCAAAATAATTAATTGATATCAACTCACCATGTCGAATGCTCAAAGGGCTGGTAGGGCTCCTCGGATGCTCCGGTGGTGGTTCATTCTGCGGTTGCTGATGTTGATGCTGATGTTCTTCCGAAGTAGTAACCGACGTTGCTCCGTTCATGGTGTATCAACGAACATTCCTCGTTATATAAAAGGCAATATACTGCAACATATTACAGTACCTACCGTTATTATATTTCATTAAATATCAAGCTGAATCGTTGTTATTAATCGTTATTATCCAACGATTATTACTAAATAGTTACTAATCGTTATTATCCAACGATATCCAACACAAAACGACTTAACATCCGAAACTAGCAATGAAAACAACTTATTCCACATATTCCATATTTAACTTCAACAATCAGAACTCCATCAACCATGAAACATCATGAAATCTTCCTCACCTAGTTACAAGACTATATAATCAAGTTCACTCTTCAACACTCGCGCACATCAACAGTTCAACTGTCCAAATTCGTATCATACTCAAAATATTACAAACTTTGACAAACAAAGCACCCATCGAAACTTAGTCTCATGGAACTTCTGACGAAACACTGATTCACCCCGACGGTCCACGAAAACTACCTCGAAACTAAAACCTCCGTGTCTCGGAGATCCAGATCGGCTCGTCAGTTGACAGAATCTTAGAAATCGATGGAACCGCGTCAGCTCGAGCAACGACGACGTATGACGTCTCGAAGTCGGTGTCTCTCGGCGAGAGATCGACGTTAGCTAGGTTCGATCGTCCCGTATCACCGGAGGTCGACGTCGTTGGTGGCTTGCAGAGGTGTCTCGACATCGGGCGTCCCGCGAGCACGGGCCACCGATTGGTCCGTTGGCACTTTTGAAGGCGGGATCAGGAGGCAACGCCGGAAAAACAACAAAAACGAGGAGCGGGAGGATTTAACCTATAGCCGGCACGTTTGACGCGGCGCTTCGCCGACGACGCTCGTCGCGGCGCCTGCGCGCACCCCTTCGCATCGGTTGACGCCTGGCCAAAGCTCTAAAACCCCCACCCTCCCTTCCACCGTCACGAGACGACGCCTACCTTCGCCCACTGAACGTCGTGCAATTGTTGATCGTTGGCTACGTGGTAGTGAAACCTCGTTCTCCATCTCTTTCTACCCTCTGTTCGCTTTCTTTCTTGTAGCTTCAACCTGTGCTTCTCCTTTATCGGGTTGGATAGAACGATACCTAGCGTCGCGGTGTTCCTCGCTGAAATCAGATCCATCCACTGCTGCGACGCTGCTCGTTAAAAAACTGCTCTCTGAACGGTTTGGTTTCGGCTAGTGAAAACAAGGATAGAAGAGGCTTCTTATAAGGAAGGATTGCTTGATGAAATAAAGGTCGACGACAGTTTGAATTTTCCGTAATTATGAATGACGATGATTATTGCACCAGTAATGACACGTTCCGTTAAGAGCACATCGTAAATTATTAATAAAAATGTTACAATAGTGTCAGATTATAATTTTGTATTATTTTCAGAGTATATTTGGAAGTGTCAAAAACAGATCGATTGTAGAGTTATTTAGTTAATATAACTGTCTACTACTCTTTCATCGAAGCTACATTTATTTCACGCTATCTATATACGCAGTAGAGCGACAATTACAAATACGATAAGAGACGAAGAAATTTCAGTAATCAGTAGGAAACGCTAAATTTCCCGTGCCAATGTAATACTCGAAATCGCGGGACGACGTCTTGTATTCCCGCGACGTCGTCAAAGAGTCGTGGTCTGAAAAGACTAGTTAACGGAGCAATTAATCGTCCGATCGAACTTCCGATTCCTGAAGTGTTCCCCCGGACAAATCGAGCGAAATCCACTACCCGGCCGGTTTAGTGGTGAACAGTCGCAGTGGCCTCGATAATAGCAACGAAGTCACCTACCTGGTAGTGGTTGTGTTGATGGTGGTACTGGTGGTAGTGGTGGTGAATTCAGCCGGAGGGGTTGCTAGGTCCGCCATGCTGGATTCCTACCGCTGAACGACCCTGTGGTTTTCCGGTAATCGTTGCCAGGGATGCAGCCAGGCATTTCTCACCCCTCCACGTGAACCCTCGAGGAACTCGAGACCACGCCCCATAGCTCGAAGGCGGACCAATGACGCCTGGACGTCGCGACGCGGCCGTCCACCAATAGGATTACCCTCTGATACGGTCTTTCGCTTGTCAATGACTGCTGCACGACCACCCTCACCTACCTCTCGCTGGGGTGCTTTTCAATTTCGGGCCCGCACCCTCATAAACGCAGCCAACCACCCGGCCACCCACTCTAACACATTCGAGCGCTTCGATAGCCGGTCATATACACGACGGTACGCGAGCGGATGTGTGAACGTACGCTTTACCAAGCTTTCAGGGACGGATACAAAGCGGGTGATTAAAAAAGACGCGTCGTGTGACGATTCGCGGTAAGGAGTATCGTGAATCGAAGGTGAGAATCATTAGAAGAAATTGTATCTACCAGGGTAAGGGGCTGATATTTTTGATAATTGGAATGGATGGAAGGATTTTAAAAAATTGAAATAGAAAGATTGGTGGCTGGCTTATATTGTTTTGAAATATATGTGCATTTCAATTCTTTATTTTTTCTAGAAGTCTTAATTTCTACAATAATTAAATACACAACTAAATAATTCAGGGATAATGTATGGTTGTAGTTAGTAGGCAAACTGAGGATGAATTTTTTTAAAAAATTTCTTAAGATACTTACTTAATGTTTTTATTACATTGTATAGTCATTCATTAAATAAAATGCTTGAAATTTTTGTCAATACAAATGAACATTTCTTTCAATTCATGAGGTAGTTTCGCATGTAATTTAACTACAAATGGTTAAATATACTTGCGCTACAATTATTAATAAAAAATAGGGTCCGTGCTTGTTTACTTATATCTGATAATATTTAATAACAATTCGTTTCAAATAAATTCCATATTTAAAGTATTTAATATAAGTATTTAAAGAAACTGTAGCAAACAATTATTGTTGCAAACTTAATTGCATTTAACTTTTTCTATTCCCTTTGCCACATAAAAATTTAATTTGCTGGACTTCGAAAAGTGTCTGTCCAATCATGACATGAGCACGCAGAAACTCGTTTTACCAGTCATCTGCCGAGATACGAAGGAGAATTTACGTGCAGATAGAGCAACGTAAAGTGCATGCATGTTTATGAATATGCGCGACAAGCGAATCATGTGCACGCACACACTAACAATTGATACGAGAGTGAGTTGGGTCTTCGAACAGAAAGACGTTTCACGTGTGCATGTAGGCTCATAAATAGAGGCAACCATCCATCTACTGATTAAAATGAGTGGAATCACATACAGGGGATAAATAAATACAAACGCGCATGGCGAGTGAGAGTGCATGCCCATCACGAACATTTTTCGTGTGTACACTGGGGAAATATTCAGCCGACGGTTAGTTTGCCAATTATTATTTCAAATAGTTAGTTATTTTGCCAATCATACCCATTTATCTGTGGAATAGAAGTTAAAACTGTGTGAAATACATTTAGCAATTTGAAATAAAAAATGTTCCAACCTACAGAGAAATGAATTTTAATAATACTTCTCGTTATAATTCTCGAATGAAAGAGTAAAATACAGAAACATTTAATTCGTAATCATTATTTTACCAGACGATATATCGTTCGAAGGATTCTGTTATATTACTTATCGTCTATTTAAGCAGAATAAAGTCAACATGAAGCTTTATTCAAAAATTGCATTTCACCGTAGGCTACATTAGTCATAGCGTTATTTATGCAATAACGTTCAAGTATACGCAGAGATGAATGTTCACGATGTACAAAAGGAATCACGTTTCCTGTCTAAATATTCTGCTCGCTAAACTGATAAAAGGATCTTCTAATTATAGCACGTCCACTACTAGCACTTAACACCTATATTACATCTGACCAAATTAAAAATATTCGGTCTAATATTGTTCCATAAAAGTTTCTCTTAAATGGCATATTAGTCTCATTTTATGTATAATATAAATTTTATGTATGATATAAATAGTTATAATACGAACTTTATTATTTCGAGGTTACTCTACTTCTAGCAGCATTCGACGTGGCTGGACGATTCGCTTCAAAGCCTGAAAGTTCCACTAAAATGTTATCTATAGATTCGGATGCTTTCTCAAACACGGTCATCGTGTCAGGTTCAGCGTCGATCACCACCACCAAATTTCTATAGTATTTCACTATCAATTTGTTTCGTTTATGAAAGTCCTCGATTTGCTTTTTAATATACTCGAAATTAATGGACAATCTCTCAGTGGCTTTCACGCTTTTCGCCATTAACCGATCGCTCATCACGGAATTTCGAACGTTCAGCATTAGAACGAGATTGGGGCGACGCACTTCTTTGTCGAATAATTTTGCCTCACATTTCTCCCAGGGAAATCCGCTCAGAATGAACCCTTCCTTGTCTTGCACGTGTTGGAGCATCTTAGCAGCGATCAATTCCACTAATATAGCCGATGGCACCAATTGACCTTCCGACAATAAACGCGCCAGCGCGAACGCCTTTCCCGTTCGCTTCGACACTTCAGTTCGAATCACATCTGAGGATATTATGTCATCGAAACCGTACTTCTCTGCCACTTTCATGTATAGGGTTCCTGGAATGATCAATCACGAATTATCGAGAGTTGATTATAATTTCTATCACGCTTGCAATATGTTTAAAAGAAAATTTTCATGGCAAGATTGTTCATAACGAGGTATAGGAATTTCTACGAGGGGATATTTTAGAACGAAAAAAGTAGTAAAAGAATGAAAATCGTAGTAAATAAGTTTTCAGTTTTATAGGAATAATAATAAAATTGTTATTAAGCGTTCCGCTAGACATTTAAATTAATATTAAAATAGTGCTTCTATTACTCTCGTTATCAATCCTTTAAGTTCAGCGAATTCTTCTATCTTTTATTAAAAAAATTTCTTAATATTTCAATGCTTTAAATGTCTTCAATTTTTAAGTTTTTTCAGTTTCGAACATTTTAATTTCTGCCTTCGAAAAATTGATCCCGTAAGACAAGATGTAGAGGTAAAAGTTAAAGTCAATGGCGTTATTAGGTTATACGATAATTGCACGACACTAAGTATAAATAAATTCTGTAACTTTTTCCAGCTCCCGGTCTTCCAATTACGAAGATAATCGGCACTCCTGATTCTTTAATCGCTGTGGTGTCGATACTGATACTTTTCGGAAGAGAAGCAGTCAAAGGATCAGTAGATTTCATACAATTGCCCATGGAAATGATCGTTCAGAATTTTCTTATAAGTTTAGTGCCACAATTTTCATTTATAACGACAAACGAAATACATCTAACTATACTATTTATTCGCTAATGTAGAAATATTTGATCGTATATCCGTTTCTTTGGAATCACGTTTTCTTCATTATGAAGTTTGTCTTGAACCACTAACGTACACAAGACGTGAACTCTTCCAATGCTATTATACGATTAGTCCGTTTTCTTGTAACACACAATATCTTCTTTGCAATAAAATTAGTTACTTTTTATATTAAAGAAAGTTTCGAATAAAATATGCAGTATAATATAAATAGTGTATGGCTACTAATATTAATCCAACTTTTTAAACTGAAAGAAAGGTGTCTCCTAAAGTCTAATTTAATCTATCGTGTCTGTAGCAGGATTCCTTCTTCACCGATTTTCGGTATTTCCTTTCAACTGAGATAAGTGTGCTGTGCTTTCGACAGACATTGACTGTTCCGATCGATTATACTAAGATTCCTACATTTCTGATGGTAGATAAAATTGATCATCAGTGTGATACTTTATCGATAAAATAGTCATAACAAGAATAATAAGCCAAAATCAATAGACACTATTACATATTAAAAGAATATTATTTGTTGCACATACATAATCAATAGTTTTATGAATTTGTCGCTACTTTGTACACATATACTTCGATTCGCTATTATGTTAATCGACTTATGGTTAATCAGCTTATAAATGTTTGAATCTATAAATTTCTCACAAGTTCTTCAATATTAATAATCAAAAGTATTCCCAGTGGAGAAGAACATGGTTCGAAAAATTCTTTGACACGCGTTAATTCAAACAAATATCAAAATACCAACATCCCTGTCTAAATTCAGATTTCAGTGAAAATCCGTATTATCGTCGCGGGTGGTCATTCGAAAAATGTTATTGTACCTTTATCTCCAAAATTTTCCTCTAAGCGTGGAGAATAAATTATATAAATGAAAGTCTATTTCGGACGAAACATATTTTTTCCAACATTATCTACTTACTTCCTTTCGACACGAAAGAGTCGTAGGAAATAAATTTTGGGTCCATAATTGATAATAATAGAATTCTGGGATTTGGATTTATGTATTTTGATAACTAAAAGTTTCTGTTATTCTGTATATTTTTACGAGACGTGTCTGGTGTACCATGAATTTTCAGAATCAATGGTCTCTTACCTTACATAATCGCGTTCACTTTGTAAAAGGACTAGGCAGATTAGAAACAATTCTTATCCGATTTGATATGTAGGGCAGCGTAAACGATATCGTTCTCGATACTCGATATATTAGACAAGTGTGAACTCTAAAAGGATTAGAGATCAAGTTTCGACATTGTACCACGATGATGAATGTTCGAGTTCCACCAACTAATTTACGATTAATGTCAACTTAATATTAACTTACATTAGTATATATAATATATATAATATGGTTGGTAACTGGTGGTACAAGCGGAAAGGGGTGATTCTACGTGAAAAAAGAAATCGAAAATATAGAATAAAATACTTATATATCTAATAATTATAAATTAATATATAAATATAATTAATATATAAATATATATAAGTATGTTAATATATTATTATTAATATACATACATTTACGGAATGAAAATAAAAGTGTTTACGAATTTCAAAGTGCAGAAACGAATAATTGATATTCTTTTATATCATTAATTATATTATCAGTGATTCATTGCACAGATAAAAATTACTAAATAAAATTATTAAAAAATATGCCTTTATTATATATTAAATAAATCTCCATTATTTTTCTACTATTTTTTCCCTCTAATCTTCAATTGTCATTACAAACTTTCCCAAACAATCCAATATTTCACACTGATCGGAGGAAAACAAACATATCATAGAGAAAATGATAAAAATTCGGGTTGTCCCAGTTTTGAGATGATAGAACATTTTAAGCTAAGGAGGGCAATGCAAAGAGGCGCATAAACACGCGGTTCTTTCAGAGTAAAATGATCGAACGCCCGAGGCTGTGTTCAAGGTGTTACTGCTCATGTACCGCAAAGTTACATAAAAGTTACATACTTGGACGATCACGTTGGCATACGATAACGTGTGCATACATACCTGATTTATCCTCGCACTTAGTTCTTCGCGGTTTGCCGAAATTAGCACCGCGCAATCAACCACCGTCCTGTCCATAAAACGAAGTTACGAAGTTCCAGTTCGCGTATGACTTTTGCGGTATCGTTGATGATTAATCACGTGGCCATACGGTTGCCGTATTCACGGGATCACGATGTTCTTACCAAAGTACGCGTACCTGCGTACTTTATGAATATTTTCGCAACAAAAATTTCACATGTACGATTAGTTGAATGACGTTATTGAAAAATGAAACGCTTCGGTAAAAGTAAATTAATATAAAATTGCGAGCTGATGAAAGATCAAATAAATGTTGAGTTTATAAAATATTCTAATATTGCGAGGTATCTTTAAATTAAAGAACTTTCTTTTTATATTTTTAATTGATAGTAGCTCGATTGTTACAGTATGAGTTAGATCGCTGATAAATAACTAATCAATGAAAAATTAATTAGTAAAGAAATAAATAATCATATTTTCCACTATTTTAGCAATTTTATTGGCCGTGCAAAGGTCAGGGTTGAAGTATGTTCCGCCTTTCTATCTGTGGACAGATAAATACTCCTATTTAATACGCAAACATATATCATCCACAGTAAGAAGATGTATCTACTACCTTCTCCAAGCCAACATAGCAAAGAAACTACACCCTGCTCGTACATGTATGTACTATACGTACATGCGTAACAGATATCCATAAACTATTGATAACATTAATCTTCGCAGAGCACAATACGATTTTGAATACAATCAGACCACGGCGTATCTCCTCGCCGTGCTTTATTGCCCTTTATAATTTGCAAATTCGCGACGTCCGGGAGAGAGGCCAAGATATCCGTACTCTCATCTGTTACCAGCGCAATAAACTGCCAACTATATATAAATATATATATATATACATACGGCTGTGTCGCTTTTCGAGATACAATGTACGGGCGAGATTGCGGATTCTCGCAAAACTCGATGACCACGGAAACATAGAACGCTACTGATAAAGTGATACAAACGTATCTACACACACCATGGTCTATAAGTATTTGAAAGTTTCCTGCAATTCGATCAAAAGATAAATACTTTCGTTATATTTTCAAAGTTATGATCGGAGAATGTTTCTTCACTGTTACAATTGGGATCAAATAAAACGACAAGAAATATAATAGAAATAAAGTAATAATAAGATAATTGATACTTCATAAAAATATAAACTTTTAGAATGTGGCTAGAAACACGATTCAATTTTAAGACTTCGACGTTAAACAGTCTTGTAACTCTTATATAAATTCTCAAATTAGGTGTAAGTTAACGTAATCACGATAATCGTGACTCATTAAAGTGCTAATGAAATTTTAAAATGTTTTACATAACTCGTACAAAAGTTCCCTACGATAAATATCCAAATACTTTCGTAAGTCACTGTGCTTATGGGCGGTAGCGTAAATACGTAGAGACGGAGTTCACAATGAGGAAATCGTATATTAGATTGACTAGAAAACGGATTAACGGAATACGATCGAGCATAGTTGAATTGAATTGATTTTCTTTCGTATGCGACGGGTTAAGTCTATTAACGTCATGCTGGTTACCGTGACTTGTTTCATAAGTCATAAGCCATAAGCCACGCTCCGATAACATCAAATCCAGCAATAAATTAGGACAATCATAAAAAATGGACACCATCGTTTGATGATGTTTATACAAAGAAAAAATCTTGTTTGTCATTAGAATGCGAGTTCACGATGCTTGCAGCAGCGGAACCAGATATGTAGACAAGAATGGGTTACGATTAGAGATTAGAAAACTCGAATGCCACAGATTAATATGGAAATAGGTTGCAATTAGAGATACAGAATTTAAAATCCTCTTCTGGATGTTGTGGTAAAACTGTTTGAATGTATCCAAAGAGGAAATTGATAAGTAGATGGAGTAGAAAATTGATCGTTACTGAGATAATAATTTTCTAGGAGACAAGGAATGATTATTTTTATTGATTGCTGGAAAACCTAATTCTAGATAGAAAAATGGTATTATACAGAATGAGTAGAATATATGTAGACATTTAGTTTCATAACCCCTTGTAACCCTTGTCAGCGTTGATGAGATTAATAACGCGCAAATTGTCAGTTGGTTTTCTTTTTATCGATAAAAATAGAAGAGGGAAAAAGGATGCTATATAAGTAGATCCGTAGATATATATAATCTTCCTCTTTTGTTTAAAAAATCTTTACTGTCAGAAAGTGCTGAAATCGTTGGTTAATATTTAGTTTCAGAAACAAAATTCAAATAGAAATAATTAGTCAGAATTTTTGCAAACTACAGCGAATTATTAAATAAATGTTTATCCAGATTTCAACTAAATATTAGTCTCTATTAATATTAAAAAAAATCTTTAATCACATTAATTTCTTGTTTTATTATTTTTGTTTGTTTTATTTTTGTTATTAAATAATTTTAGAATATTTCTACGAAACAATCAATTCTATTTTTAAAATTCTGTTTCAAGTTGGAAAATACCAAGGCCGAAGGAGAGTCTGATTTTATTCAGAACCAAAACAATGATATACTACTATATAATTTACTGTAACGAAAGAAAGAAAAACATAAAATGGTAATGAGTCGCTTATTAACCTCGATGAACTTTTTATTTAGATTATTTACGAAAGAACAGACATTCTATGAATTATTGACATAGAAAACCATTTCGCTGTAATTGATTCTGCGTTATAATTATCGAATATCGGGGAATGCGTTGAATGTGAAACTATGGTAGATAGAATGTGCTTAAGTTTCCATCGGGAATCGATATCTTCCGTTTCCACGCTGGGATCGTGGTGTGTCCAGATTGAATCTAATGATTCCAGAACAGGTTACGCAGCCGCATTCAAAGGATCGAAGCGAGGAAGACACGGCGTTGCATTAACTTTTATCGGTTATTCCTCTAAAATTATCGCGGCCTGTAATTTCTCAAAACGAGCTTCAACGATTCTCCAGTCGTTTCATTGTGATAGAAATACTTTGGTTAACCGTACAACCGTTGATGATGAAGAAATCACGGTCTCCGGTGTGTAAATTAAATCGAAGAATGTTCAGGTTGATGCAGGAAACGAAGATTATTATAATCATCTTGTGCTTCACCGTATTTTTACGTATGTTATTTAATTTCGAGTTACCATCAAAATTTATAGTAAGTAAAGCATGCGTTAATTTTATCTAGATTTTATCGTGACATCTGTTGAAATCTTCGAATTGCGAAATAGGAGGATGTTGAGCTCGGTATAAGGAGTTGAGATTATTGTAATTATCTAATATTTTACATATGAGTCATTCAAAAACCGTATTGACCAATTTTATAAATTAAAAAATAAAAAGAATGATGGTGTTACAAATGTTATCTTTCTAAATTTAGCATGAAATTTACGATTATTTATATACCATCTTTTCGTGATAAATAAGTTTGTGGAAATAAGTAAATTATTTTTTGTCAAGTTGAATAATTGAATACTAATTGAATATCTGGATAATAAAATTAAGGAAATCCATTAAGCTTATCTAGATTTTATGGCAAATTTTTTAAAATCTTTGTATTGCAAAAGGTAATACCGCACGTAAAATAAATTTGTCACTTTTCCCTTTCTCTTTGTGTTTTCACAGAGGTTTTCCTAGATCTACAATACCTAATGGTATTAATCAATGTTCCATTTAGAGCGCCTATTGTACCATTGAGTTGGTGGAATTTATACTAAGGAGACCTTATTCTGCCACGATCAATAAGCAACATAGCATAAATGAAGACAAATAGTTGTCACGACCGGAGGTTGAAAGTAGAAAACGTAATACAGAAGCTGGCGCTGCTGATCGAAATTCAAGGATCGATTCTTTAACGGTCATGTATCTAGATTTTAATGTTCGGAATGAATAGTGGAGAGATACAAATATTTGACATTCGCATCGATCAATAAGAAAAGCAACAAGTCCGCGGTATAACTTTATACTAAGTTTCTCAATTTTAAAACGAAATTACGTTTGATATTATCTTTGATATCAATCTTACTAAACTACATGCACTTAATATATTCACTAACCTAAAATTTAATATCTTTCTAATTTACAAATATTTCTTCTTAACTCTCTTCTTTTTCAAACATTCTGATTAATACTATTTTTTGTTGATATTAATTTTCATTGGATTAATATAAAATTTATGATTTTAATATAATATAAAATTTAATATTTCTTCGATTTACGACTATTTTTCTTATTTTTTCTTTCTTCCTTAAATAGTTATACAAGATTTTAATTAATATTTTTCCTAGTATAATACCATACTTGTGATCCATTGAAAATTCTTCACTAGAAAAAAAAAAAAAAAAATTCTCACGGTGCTCCCCAACAATTATCACATTCTTTCTCTTCTAAATTTTCTTAATTTTCTTATTTTCCATTTTCACTGACAATACCAACCACTAATCACACATTCCATTAGCAGCAGCTACCTAACAAACATGGTGCATCAGTGATGCAGTCACCTACTGGGATGAAGAAACAATCGTCTCATTTTCTTTTAAGTGCAGCCATGAAACGTATTATTACACTAATACAGTGGAACATGAATACAAGTTGTTAATAAACAAACAATCGTGACCTGCTGGTGTAGGCTGAATTACTCAAGAAAATTACTCGGCACGTACGCACGACTTCTGTTTTGATCTCGCTCCATTCGGCACGATATCTAATGTTTCCTATTAACGTTTTACAACTCAACGCTGTAATTATTATCAGTCGTGTATTTTACATGGTCCTACGAGTTTGCTTTCACTGCGTGCTTTCGTTTTTACTTAATGTCCCGTTCCTTTCCCCGCTCCCCCTGTTACCAGCCGTCTCGGCAACGATTTATGTATATGTCGATCGATCCCCGATTTTCTGACTCTGCCGCTTTCCTTCCGCGATGTATCGAACAAATTTATTCCTGTAGCAATTGGTTAACGATTGAGAAATAATTTTTACGTGATACGATTCCTGAAATGATTCGATCGAAGCTTCCTAAATGTCAGAAAATGATAAGCAAATTTAAATTTCAGGCGATATTGAAGAGGATTGATTTGGTAGATATCAGGATATTTTTGGTAATTCATTTCAATAAAAATTGTTAAAGGGTTAGATTTAACGTTATGTCATAAAATAGTCAATTTTTTAATATCGTTTGAAGCAAATTTTTCGAGATAAGAAGAAACGTTTTGCAGTACCTAATTATGGGGGAATATTATACTTTATTTTAATAAAAATTTTTACGGCGTCAAACTTGACGTAATGTTACGAAACCAGCTATTTTAGTATTCAAGATTGGCGAAAAAATCCATATATTTATTTTAAGATTCTTGGAACTTGGAAACTGGAATAAAGTGGCGTGCCGATCAATTTAGAAATTGCAAAAAATTTGAATTAGTACTCTAATTGATTCAGAGTTCTTGAAAGAGAAAGAGCTTCGATGTAGAGGCGTTTTAAAAGCATTTGATCCTACTTTGATTTATTTGAAATTCTTGGAGCATGGGCAACGATATAATTTGTCAAGCGTATAATTTATGTACAATTTAAAGAGCAATATATATTATATTTTTTCATAGTCCATTGGACATAATGGTTTGACTTGCGAAATTTGATTCGTAATAAGCATATGACAAATTTCGCTATAAAAGTCTGCGTGTTAGAAACGTATGGATAACAACTGTCGATTAATAAGTTACAACCGTGAAACGACACTATATCACAAATGCTACAGACAAGAATAAAGGATAAAGTCTACTGTACTCATATCTATTTATAAACAAAGTCCCTGATATTTTTAAAGAATACATCTTACACTGTCTTGTAATGAAAAATTTACCATCTAAGACAATTATACATTATTTTATCCTTCAGCCTCTAAATATTTTTTCAACAAATATTCTTGTGAGTCACTATTATAATACATAATGTTGCAGATATTCGTTTAAAAATTATCACATTGCAATTGCTAGTAAAAATTATGAAAAATCATGACAAATAATCATTAATATTTCTAATTCCCTACGCTTCAACTGTACCTTCAAAAATTCTTTACTTATACCGATATAATACAATATAAGAAATAGAAAACGTTCGCATGGATCACCCTGTAGGCAGAGCACGATTGTGCAGAAACGTCGAAGCTTAGATGGGTGTGTTCCTTTCTCTCTCCCTTGCGTACGTATATATCTTCAGCCCCGATCTATTTGCCGAACCACTCCTATCGATGTATCACCGTGCACTCGACGCTGATGCAACTCTATTAATGACGCTAAATGGCGCTCTCGGCATCGACGTCACAAAAGTAGCACACGCCCGACGTGATGTTCAACCAGGGTAATCGTATATTCGTTAAAATGCGGTTTCGACGTGAAAGCGCCTCCAGGAATTTTCATGCGATCGATCGAGCCACCGTTTCTGCAAAGATCGACGACGTGACGCAACTCTATAGGCACAGGTTACGGGTCAATTCTTTTCATTTTGACGAGAAGCCAACAACGTGTCCTGATTTTCTGGTTGAACGCTGCTTTTATAAAAATCGAATCACGACAGATATTTCTAAAGAAATGTTTGATTTGAAATGATTGAAAAATAAGCGATAAGAAAACTTTTGGAAAGTGACTTGAGAAATCGTCGTGGAATCTTTGAAGTCGCTGATCTTTAATGTTGATCCGCTATTTTCTTGAGGAATTAACAAGAAATATGTCTTTTCCGTATTTGTAAAACATCTAATAACTTCGAATATCTTATTTCCAAATTTTAGGTTGCAAAATATTAAATGTTAAGAGGGTTAGAAGATTTAGTGCACAAAATTTACACTGTGAAATTAAGAAATAATTTATTTCGTGATTCGTTTACTCGTTGAAAGCATACGGATTTGAATTTTGATGGCTTTTGATTATTGTAATTCGTGAGTGGAGAATATTTCTGAGGCACAATGATTTAGAAGACCCTTCCAAATGATGCCTTGTGTTATGAGAGTTTATTTCCAAAAGTATCTTTCAAAGTAAAGATTGTAGATTTAAGATTGTGAAATAATACGGGATTCAATTAATGGCAGGGCGCAAACGTTTTGCTTAAACATTCAAACTGTTCTCACATTATTGATAAACCACTGAAATGTTTAGATTGAGCTCCCTATTTCCTACAGTTAGGCTAGAGAACTATAAAGGTTCGCTACTCTAAAGCAGTATTAATACTTTCAGAACAATCTAAATTATAGTCACCTATTAAAATTTGACGAGATAGTGAAGTGGTTTAGATGTTTAAAGTAGATTTTATTTTATTCTGAGTAACAACACTGCAAGTGAAACGCGAAGAATGACTTAATAATAGTATTTACCTGAATCTATAACGTTGTCGGTATCAACACTTACCACGATACTCTAAAACAACATTCACGTATTTTTCAAACTCTAGTGAACATGATTATCGTTTCACTTATTACTTTATATCTCAAATAAGGTATTTTTTAACTGTTTCCACATTTGATTATAATGTTTATTTAGTATAGTGACATTCAAGCACGGAAATTTTCTTGCACGAAGATGATTGACGTTGTTCCACGTAGCTTGGTCGTGTCGCATTGAAAATACCTTAGATGTTTAGGTCATCGCCTAATATTAAACCGCCGTAGCACCGATTGAGCCGTTGGTAGAGCGGATTTTAGCGATGAATTATGCCTGGGATGTTATTAACGCGTATGAATTGCCCGTTTATTTCCACGCGTTAATAAATAACAGTCAGCGAATCTTAGAAAAATTGGAGCAACCACGGATGCTGCATCGCGTCAAGATATTTCTAAGCGCGTTACGCTGATAAAAGTTGTACGGCTCGCCGGCACAAAGAAACTATTTATGCGATTTGCAAGGTAAATTGCGAGCAATTACTGCAATCTGGGCTTCTGAATGATACGTACGCGGTTGCAGTTTATGTCCATCTACCGGATTCATCATAGAAATTGAAGCTGCTAATCTCGATGTCCAAAAAAATTGCCTGATTTCGAGATAGCTATCTCGCGAACGGTAGTTACGATTAAAACGAATTGAGTGTCCCTCAAGGTATATGATGCTGGGTGATGATGCACGTGTTACTTCTTTGACGGACGAGTAAATTTATACAAAGTGACACTACTGTCCGAAAGTAGCCGAACATTACATTTCAACATTTGCTTTCGATAAGATGTATTTTAATCAAAAAATTATGGATAAATCCAATCGCAATAATTTTTTTCTTTATAAACATTGGATTGCAAATTTTATGCAGTCATGAGAAACTTAAATGTGCAACGATGTGCAGAGTATAAAGAATACATTCCGACACCGTATTTTGCTCTTTCTAATGAAGAAAAGAGGTCGTACAAGCATGGATCTCAAAGAATGTTTTTCTTTTTAAATATACCAGTCGGTATAGTCATTACAGTGCGGTGGATTATAGTAAAGAGCAAGGAGCAAACATGAATTGCATAATGAAAGCTTCTGCGAGAATCGTCAAATCGTCTTGTTTAAAAGATGGCGCCTAGCTTATTCTATTAATGGAACCTCCGTCATTACACTAATTTACAACATAATAAATTACACGCGTTATCACTGCTGATCGGTAAACAGTCACCGGCGCGCAATCTTGAAGAATTTCTGGAAGAAATGAAGACGATGGATATAAAATGTTAATTATTAGCATTCAACTTGACTACAAAATGTCGGATAGTTAATAGCGGTTGAGACAATTTAGTGTTAAAATGGAAAGTTAATTTATTAACTAAAAGTTTGTTAGCGAAAGGAAGATTGTCTGCTAATATTTTGCACGTTCAACGTCGTGTTCAGGATAATTTAAAATATTTATCTTACGAGACATGACTTCGTTATCAGGGATCTCTCGAGTCTTGGTTAATGCAATATTGACGTATTTAAATTATTACGAATGTTTTGAATGACGATTCGACATTTAGATACGGTAGGATGGAAGCAATATTTCGTGATCGACGTGGAGCACAGCTCGCTCCTGTTTCGTTCGTTATTCAACGTGTAAATCAATCGGTCGTTCTCGCTTCAGTGGAACAATTGTGACGTAACATTAATGATCCAAATGGATCGTGTCATCGAGTCAACGACACTGCCCCTGTCGAGATGATAAAAAAGCAGGTAGCTACTAGGTTTACTATGCTATAATTATATCCAACTGTTTTAATGCGATTTAGCAATTATTTTCGAGCAGGAAGAAGTTTGCTCGGTTAAATGAAACTTGAGTTTAATAAGAAAACAACTATTAAATATTGTAGATTATTTTTTATTTTATTCACAGATTTTCTCTTATGACAACTTATGTGTAATACAATGTGCTGTACTTTCTCTAAACACATCAACTTCTTCCGGATTCAATTTTTTCCAAACTTTTCACGTAGTACCTTACAATTATCGAATAAGTATGTTACCATTAGACTATTACTAGAATCATTACGTGTTAAAGGACAAGTTGAACACATGTTCGCAATCATAAGTACATATTTCGATTGCCATAAAGTTGTATTGCTTGTATCCAACTTGTAGATATCCAGCAGCTTCTTTTAACACAGTCATTAAGCCGCCCCAATAAACAAACTAGAATTAAAAACTAGTTAGGTAAAGCGCGTATTAATATTCCGAGAGAGAGAGAGGGGTGGGGAGGGAGAGAGAGAGAGAGAGAGGGAGAGGGAGAGAAAGAAGAAAATAAATGAGCGGTTTGCTATTTTTGACCAACATATGTGATATAAAATCTGCAAAACATAAATATGTCGAAAATACGATTTCCTAAGTGCAATCAATTCGGATAGAATATGATATAGAAAATATTGGATGCGTAAAACACATAACGTATAGATACTGCGCGTAATAGCATATCTCGTTCCATCGTCGAGAGACATGGAATAAATCTAAAGAAAATGTGTGCGATTTTCATAAATAGTATCTATGTTTTGTTTCACTTATCTTTTCCAAGAGTCGTTATTACCTTATGCACTTAATACTGTAAACCCTTTTATCGATAAAAAAACGGACAAATATTTCATTTATGTCGTTCGATGTTTGAAATGCTTTCTATAGAAACGCTATTCCGTTCACGTTATTTGCTACAAGAACCGCGTTAATCGCGAATGTCATCAAGGCGAATCTGATTTTGATCTCATCTGATTTTCTTATTGCATCAAGTCCTACTTTAATTTTCTTCTACCTAAGATTCATTTTTTGCTGGCCTTCCATCTCGTTGAGTTTCAGGCAGCTAAATTTGTATCTGATCATCATTCATAGCACCTATACGTCGTTTTGCTTCATTATCTTGGTACGAGTATTATTGCTGTCTTTTCAGTTTTATCACTTTTTATGCTTTTTCCATTGCCCACTATACTTTCTACATCTTTATATTCTTTTTTATACTCTTTAATGGATGAAGAAAGATCTTGATGCATGTTGCACCTCGGTCTATAGAATTCTGAAACTTACAGTGTAATAAACGATATAACGGAAATACATCTAAGATTAGATTATGATCTACAAAATATCGTTTTCATCTATTGCTAGATTAAAATAAATTAAAATAAATTGAATTAGTGATTTCTTTATGTATATTTTCAAAACTATGTAGGAGAATGCTAATAGGATTACACGATTAAAAATTAAAATGACACTTTTAAAACTAATCGATAAGTTGACGAAGTTTTATGGAAGTTAAAGATATAATAGTTTTTAAATATTTTAGGGGATAAAAAGCATGTTTGTCTGTAAAATGAAGTACAAAGATAATTTTAGTAATATAACATTAATTGACAACGTAGCGACTTTTAAAACAGGCTTCCTGTAAGAAGCCACATTGAATTTATACAGGTACATGACAACTCCTTGGGATCTCTACCAGAAGATCCTAATATTTCGTCACTTTTACTTACGCGCCAGATAACTTTACGAAATAAATCTTCGAAAGGTATTACCATATAGGTTAACCAAAATTTGTTCCGAAATGCGTCTTAACCCTGCGTCTAGCGATCAAGAGGATGATCCAAATGCGATATATATATTTATACATATACGGCGCGCCGCGTAGACCAGAGGCTGATGAACGATGATGATATAACGAGGGAGATGCACTCCGGACGTCTCGTAGGAATGCAGCAATTTAGCGATATCAACCAGACCGACGCGGCTAATTCTATCTACGCGCCACTCGATAATTTGTTCGCTGGAAAATTAGATCGGCACCACTGAGAAATCGCTAATTACCGATCCTTCAGCTCAGATCCGACGACGCGTAGACTAATCCATCGAGCAGAAACAGGACGAGGTCTGGTTGCGTTGATTTTACGATTTGAATTTTGTCGAATTAAAGCGAGTTAGATCGACAGCTACCTGATTATCAGCTATCCAGTCGAGAACTGGAACAGATACGTAATAAGCAGACCCATTGATCCATGTATCATAATTTCGTAGCGAATTAGAGAGTAATTGATCCAACGTCAATAATATCGACCGTTTCATGTTGGACATGGATAAAACGTGACGTGATGGTTTTTAGCGAATTCGAATTGGTTTGATTAATTTGAAGACTACAGAAGGAAAACAGGATAAGTTTCCAGTGTATTTTTTATGACAGAGCTATTTTATAATGTAATATGTATTTTAAACCGTAACTTCATAATTTGATATGTATAATTGTTAATAAATCTGATATTAACAGAATTGTCTTATTGGAGCTTGCAACTAAAAATGTATGCTCTTTAAAAAATGGTTCTAAAAATGGTTCATAATCTTTATAGTTTTAAATATATTGCCTATCTTAATAGTTCTTATATCTTTGGCCTTTTACAAAACATTAACTTATGAACTATTTTTAGAAGACATAGTTACACTGCGGATTTTTATGAATTTACAATAGAACGTACAGAATGTATAGAATATATATAGTAGAGTATTCGTTATAACTTTTAATAAGTAAACTAAATCTCTACTTGAAATATAAATTTCCATAAAGATTGGCTACCTACTTCTAGCTTTAGAGCACAAATTGTTTTCATTTTCAACTACATCATAATAAAATACTACTTTTCTACTCATACCATTACTCATGACACTGCAATAAAAAATCAATAAAAAAGTATTTATTATGCTTTTCTTCTATGATCACCATATTCTTTTGTTTATAAATCTCCTTCATTCATGTGCCAATCCTACTATTTGTTGCTTGAGATCATGATTGGCGGTAGGAGTTGTTTGTGGATTTTATGGGGATATTCGATTTTATTAGTGGCTTCTTTATGGCCTATTTTGGCTGTGGTCAATCGAAATGGCACATCTTGGGAACGCTGACATAAAACGCTCAACGGAAACATTGTGAAGGATGATACATCGATATCAGCCACTCGAAATACGGTACAAACACTCGTGATGATATATTTCAGTATAGTAGGCTCGATTAGGTAATAAATTATTCAAGAGAAACAGAACACTGGAGGTCTGGACATTTCGCGACGGCCAAACAGTGTTGCATTAGTCTGCAAAGTATACACTCGTGGCATACTGCAACCCGTAAATTTCGTGAAGGTTAGGTAATAGAGGATCCGACATATAAAAGCCATTGTGATGCTATTATTATTACATGTATATTGCACTATAGGTGGAAGTGTCACAATACAAGGAGGCGCAATTCCGATGTGCGTGTGTGAGTTTGAGTAGTGTGAAATATTAGCGTCATATTTCATATTAGTATCGTGTTACGATGTGTGACGCTGTGCACATGAAATGTGTCGTTCGCGTGGCAAATATTGTTTTCGATGTAGATATTCATTAGCGTAATAAAAATCACGAGACGAGCGCGCGCTCGTTAGGATTTAATAACTATTCTTTTAATTTTATCGTTAACGTTTCTCTTATTAACGTTATTCTTATCTCATCTTCCAAATTAATTTTAATATCTTATTATACTAAAAATTCCACGAGCTTGACACAGTTTTTATGCAATTCAATTTTAAAAAAGGATGATAGTTTGCAGAAATTATATGAAATTAAAACGGACTGAACAGTAAAATTTATGTAAACATTGTACCGTTAAAAATAATACCTCTTATGTGAAAATAATCTAAAGCCATTATTCAAATAAGAAACTAGACTTCTGCTTAACGCGTAATTCTAACCAAATATTGTAAGATTCTATCACAATATAAAAACAAAGTAGAAACGAATTTAACCAAGAAAGTGGGGCACTGCCTATTTTTCGATGGAAGAACAAACTATCGAATCGGTCGATTCGCCACAGGCGAGATCACAAAGCACCGGTTCGAGGGATAATACCGATACAATCGATAATATACTTAAATATTTAACGTTATTCACGAACTGGTCTATAACTACGATTACGCGTTATATCCATGTTTTGTATCAACGCGATCTTTTCTTACGACCGGTTGCTCGGTATGCTCCCTTTTTCCTTCAGAGAGTGAGGGAACTAACCACGTTGCATCGAATCGTCGTTTCTCCGTTTCGCGCGATGCATTAGAACCTGACATTAGAATTACTAGACGCGGTGACATCGGTTTTCGATATTATTGAACGATATTTGTAGAGCCGATTTTCGATGTCACTGAAATGAACGACATCGATGTAGAAACGAACGTAGTAGGCGTGTATTAAACTCAAGACGATATTTATCGTTCATATTAAGAATTCTCTTATAATTGATAGATATTATAAAAATAAAATTGTTGGTGAACAATAAGATTACTATAAAAACTGTTGAAAGAATATTTACCATGGAAGTGATCTGTTCGTATTATAATATAGTTCGTAGATAATATCTGTTCGTATTAATTAATGGATATTTGAATGAAATAAAAATGTAATTAGATTAAAATGAAGTTCGAGATATGCAATCGATATTATCCAAACAATCAATAAACTTGTTTACTTATTCAATGAGAAGTCTAAAGTTATTTTATGACTTTGCAAAATTAAATTACTTTCATTTTAAATATTCCCAGAAGTCTTAATTTAAACTTTAAACAAAATCTCCTTAGAAGCAACACATCTTAATTGATTAATATACAGGTAACTAATTTTTTAAACGTATGTTGCATAGTACGCGGATAAATTGACAAAGCGAAATTCGAGGTCCGATAATTGACTAAGATGTGGCAGGATCTTTCGGTATTTGGTTTCAGCGATGCACGCGTTTTAGTGGGTCGTGGATTATGGAACTAAAATTAGTTAACCCTCCGGTTACCACCTAGTCAGAAGAGTTTACAAAAAAGTCATCGCGACACAACAAACAAGCCGGTTAAACCGACTATATCTTCGTGTAAGCTTCTTTCGCGATAAACAACCATTATAAGGACCACCTAATTCTCTGCTACTTTTACTCCCGATGAGCTGCATCCAGTCGCTCCCCAGCGTTAAAAATCCATTATCGAGAAAAGGTACATGCGAAAGAGGACAACGCTGTTTTCTTTCTGCTCTCGTTTGCATCTTGTCACTATAGGATGAGCTGATTAAAGCTAATCTGTCAGTTCTGCATTTAAGCTGTTTGTTTTTAATTTATTATCTTCAATTTTGGTGTGTAGGTCGTCAATCTTTAATACATAGGTCGTTAAACTATTGGAAACTAACACGCCAGTTACGTTATAACCAAGCTTTGCTAAATCTAAAAAAGAGGATCTAAAAAAAGAGAATAAAAATACATAGTAAACCCGTGATTCAAATAAAAAACAGTAGAAAATCGTTCGGGCTAAAAGGCTTCGTTCTCAACTGCTATTATACGCTTTTAAAAAACTCCATGAGTCAAGCTCTCAAAATTCCATTCCGCTTAATAATTCGCCGATTTCCTCTACCGTTTCGATCCGTGTTACATAGCTCTTAATTGAATTCCGATAAAGCATAGTGATTCAGAAACGTAAGAGGGAGAAAAAGGGCGAAAAAAGAAGAAAAAGGCGCGAAAGAAGAGGCAAACGGAAGGATCGAAAAGAGATGCGATCGGAAGCGTGGTGTGGTCAGGTGACAGACAAAGGTGGAGGCCCCCTAAAGCTGCGTTCATAGAGCAGCGCGAGACACACCGCTGTATAAAGTCGATCCTCCACCGACGGGAGCCGTCAGTTCGGCACGACACCTCTGTAAAGCACGACAGAGAAACTCGTCTCTCGGTATTCTGTAACATGCAGCACGCTACCGTGGCTGCAGCTTCTCATTTTCTCAAAGATCGAGCAACCGATCAGTGCGCATCGTGAACTCCGTACATCGTATTGCACGTCGTTAAATTTTTCGTGAACTTTTCGGCGGGAATAATTTGAAAGAGTGTCGTATGAAAATAAAAAACACGAGTATGAAATAATTAAGTGGTTAAAATTGGTTTAAATCCTGGACAAAATTTTTATTCTTCATCTGTTTGTATAAATTCGCTCGACTGAGAAACAATTCGATGCAGGTGATACTTTGTGTTTTGTGTTGATAACGATCTCTTTTTATAGTTGTTTTATAAAGAATATAATATCATATCTTCTATGAGGAATGTCTGTTCTATGAGGAATTTGATGCAACTGAGGCTTAGTGTTTTCCTGACTATTTCATTCATGCTAGACGTTCCATAGGAATTTTAAGATCGACCTAACAGATTGATCTCTTGTATTCGATCTTTTTTTACATTGGGGTTGTGGGGTTGTACCAGATTCTATGTTAGTACATGCTCGACACGATTTTTTTCGTATCGGCTAGCCAACTTGTCACTCGAATCGAATTCTACGGGTACCATTTAAAGTTCAAAGGTAATCGGATTCCTGTAACAAGTTGGTTTTTATATTTCTGGTCGCTAAGAATTATATTTTATTGTCGAGGAACATCGTTGACAAATTGAACGAACAAGATTAAGATATGTAAAGGATGTGTCAATGAACGTGAGCCATTAAAGAGTCAAATATGTTCCTGAAAAGCGTGCCAGGCCGAAAGAAACGTGACAGAGAATTCCGCGTCCGCTAAACTATGACGTGAACCTCCTTGCTTCTGCCAGACAGCTATAATCTTTTTTCCTCCGCGCCGTCACGGCACCACGAGATTCTTTTTCTATCACAACATACACGGTACAGCTTAAAGCACTTTGTGCCACACAAATCTAAATTTACGGTCCCTTTGACGGCTTCCACAGCTATTTTCGTGGACGAATGCAAGCGGCCTTGACTTTGTGCCCCTCTTCGCACGTGAATTTCGTTCTCACGTCCCGGAAGGCATTACGTTATCACGGTAAAATGTAATTACTAACATTCTCCAACCCACTATAACCCAACTCTCACTTACTTACGTATGGAAAGATTATAATTAATTATCATTCCTCACTAATCACAGAAGGAGTAATAATTATCATAAATTGACTGCTTGTTAATAGAAAGATTAGACCACGGATGTTCATGCATTAATATAAATAAGTTAAAATATGCAAGAATACACAAGAAGTAAGAGTAAGTAATAATTTAGAGAGTAAAATGAATCTGCATTTTTATTCACATTCATGAAAATATGAATTTGCATAAATATCCATTGTCTAGTAAGATTTGGGTAAATATCTAAGTAACTTTTAATACAGAGTTACATTTTTGAAGTTTAAATAATCTTAAGTATTTTCAATAAAACTTCTGTATTATGCATGTATTTGTTGAAAAATCAATTTCTTTGCTTACTTTTCATTCGATCTCATTGCGATGGAACTTGCATAAATATTAGATGATGCCTTCAAGTATGGTATTTAGTACAGTAACAACGTTTGGATATACAATGACGGAGATGATCGCCTCCCGTACACAATGTGTTAAATTACATCACGTTATAGCGGGTTAACTACTTTGAGCATACTTATTAATAACGTAATTACATAACTATCTTCTCCCTACTCTAGTTTAATTTAACGATCCTACCTTTCTAATGTCTAAATAATTACACTCTTTACAAATATACCATGTAGTTTTATCCGTAATTCAGAACAAAAAAGAAGAAGAATTTAAGATTGATAGAAACTACCCTATTTTGACAACTCTTTCTAATCACGATAAGTTTAGAAGAAAATTAAAAGAAAAATATTTAAGTATGCTCTTAAATTGAATCTGCAGCTAAAGTCTGTTATAAAATCCATAATTTATCCACCATCTCGAAAACGCGAGCAAGTAGCTATCAAATATCACGAAGAAGACCCAGTATCTGTTACATGAGTATTTTGCTCTCTAGAAAATCGGTTTACCCCCGATCTGTCTTTTCACAAACGTGTATTAATAGTTCACGATCCCAGTGGGTCGATAATCGTAAAAATAAACGGTGCTTCGCGTTATACCGACACTTGCGTAAGTACTTACTTACTTAGATCCATTGGAATGGTGCTATTCTTTCTGGTGTGTTTTCGCTGTAATAAAGTAACGCGGTCTCATAAACATCGGTCATGAAAAAATAGACAGCGTAATGAAGAGTAGAAGCTGTTTGACGAGGCTCTACACCACTTTGTAATGTAATTAACACGTAGATGCTAGTTTAATGATGATTATATGAATTAATCTTGTTATTCATTAAAATATATTACACGATATAATAACATAATTAGAAGACAAACTAATGGAATAATTTATTTGAAAATTATAAATTATTTTAATAATTTGAAGAAGTATCGTTGAAGAATCATTATTATTAGATTAAATGGAAAGCTTTTGCATTTTCATCGCGTTAAATACTGTTATATGATATTTACAAGATTGATATGTTACAATCAGGTTTCACTTCGTATTTGGACGTGAAACAATTTTAGAGACGCTGAGTTCTACATAAGTTTTGAATTCTTTATTCTTTCAGTCATGACTTTGTAACAATCTAAATACATAGCAATCGAATGTGAGTATTCTTAAACGTAATTATTTAATTTCTGTTGTTTTAATCATAAAATTTTTGCATTATTAAAGAAATATTTTCAAATTGCTTATGAAATCTTTTAAACTACATGTTGCCAAGATGAATAGAAAAATCTGCTATCAAATTAATGAAAATACATAATTACTTTTGAATTGCTAATCAACTGTAGCACGTTATAACCATCGAACATCTCATCGAAAATGCGGAAACTTTCCGTTTAATTAAATATTTTGTCTTCGTATTACGACATCGTTTGATCGATACTCGGCTCGTTTTCTGAAATATTGCGCCATTAACGTATTCTGTGGCGCCATTTCATTCGAACGACATATAGATACAGCTACCGAATACATGCATAACCCATAATTCATATTCATCCGCAACGCGGCTACTTATCGTGTACTTACAGCGCACTTAACGTACGATATTTAGCTGGTAATAGTCCGTAATTAATGCACGCATACATCGCCACTTAAATAATCAGCTAATAGTTTAATTACATCAAGATCACTGAATGACTAGTTGCAAAATCAACAAAGCGTGTTTTCCGACTCGTTAAACATTCCGTATGAATATTACAAACACAGTGTAACACTTCACAAGTGTTAACCAATATTGTACATAAACGTATAATAATATACATATAAGTAAATATTAAACAATGTTGGACGTAAACAAAGTACCACGCGAGTGTTCATTTAAACTGTTCTCACTTACAAATTTGTTTAAGAACTTTCCGGTCGACATTTCTTATTTTTTATTATACCACGGCAATTTATATTTCCTAGCGTCAATATGATCTACACGGTGAATGAATGATTTCAAAACAGATATGCAACCATGAATTAATTTCATTAATGGATAAGATACAGCAACACGAAAACGAACAAGTATAAAATACATAAAATAATCTTTCACGAGAAAAGAATCTTACATTTATGGATCGAGCTCATAACTTTTCTATCTCTACTAACCGATTAAATTCGTGTTTACGATATAAATGGCTGAAATTATAACCCACGTAATCTGCTACTCGATCAATTCAATTTTTTCGTGGTTGCCGCGAGAAAAAAGAAAAACGTAAGCGTATCTACCGATTGTACATAATTACACCTGCAATAATTCCGTCTCCTTATTTTCCTCTTGCTTCATAAATTCCACGTGTTGCGTACCCATTGGCCCCACATTCCGCGCCATTTCAATTCCGCAAAATAAACATAAACTAATCCCTTTTGCTCTCGACTGGACCCATAAATTTCACCGCTTGATGCCGTGGCAGCGACACAGCAGCGTGGCGGGAAACGTGCCGGATAAACAATAGATTAAAACAGAGATAATGTAAACCAGGTGTAATTGAGATCGATCTACTGGAACCATCGATGTATGGCGCCAGCCGGGAAAAATCTCGTGCTGCCACGTTGTTGCAGCGGCGTTTAACTTTTCAGCGTGCGATATACACGATCACTCGAAAGTATCCAGACTCTTGTTTATTTTCGACAAGATGTAGTTTAGTTATGAGATTTTATGGATAAATTAAGATGCAATGATTTTGTTCTGTATAATCGTCATACGATGACAATGAAAGTATTCGAACACTTATCACTGAAAATTTTTGTGAACATAGTAAGTGCGTCATATGACACATTTTTCGGATTGCATCAGCACTGTAATAAGAAGACTATCGTGATTATGTTGGTAAAATTTTGAACTATATAGAGTATAACTAACTATATAGAGGTAACAATATATTTATTAGAAGCTCGCAGTTCGTGCAAAATTAGTATACAGATATAATATAATTAAGGATGAAATTAAATTGACCGTTCAAATACTTTGATGATTTTTGCGAAGTGTATGCTTGCAATGGATCTATTGTAACCTATGATACATTTTCGAATTAGTTTTAAATTTTACCAATATAATCGCGATACTTGTGCCTCGATACAGTGTTAATGGAATTTCAAAATCATTAATATAACATGCATAATATATTCATAAAAACTTTGTATGGTAAGTGTTCGAATACTTTCACGAATCACTGTGTGCAATAATATATAACTGGTAAAATATATTATAGCTATGTTTTTTAATAATCAATTTAGATTTACAGCCTGGCGAGTCCATAAAAAGACAGTAAGTGTTGTTTCTAATGATTAATTGACCATTAATTTGCACACTTTAATACAATTTGCATATTTTTACTATATATTCGTTATTAATATGTAGACTTCGATAAAATGGGTGCTGTTACTATCATGACCAAATTGTCCGGATACTTATGAGCAGTGGTGTATGTAATTCAAAACGAAAGAGACCGATGGAATGTTTGAACCGGTAGAAAAATAATTTTCCACGCGCGGCACGCTTTCAACGGATAATTCTATGTAGGAGAACGATTACGTTCGACAGGTCGACGCACGACTAATATCGATTCCCGTCTAACGCTCACTAACAACTGGAGCATGAAGGCATTATGTGCGTGCGTATACGTACAGGGACTCGAAGGCTTCTTTAATATCCAATTTCCTTCGTGTCGCATCATAACTCGTTTCTCACGATGCAAAATATGTATCTTGATCGTGCGTCGAATCGGAGCTCTTTGGCCATCGGTGAAGTGTTATTTGTGTGTCGTACGTGTGTGCGTCAGGAGTACTCGCGAGTTGGTTTCAATAAAATTTTTATTAGGCGGAATCGAGTTTTCGAGTTGTGGATGGTGTACTTGAGATATAAAGATATTGATGTAAATGGGACTTTTTATCTTAGAATTTTTTTATTGGAGATCGTTTTAATCAACTTTTTTTTCTAATATTTGTAGTTTTATGGTCTAGTTTTTTTGTGAGTTAAATTATGTACATATATTGTTGATTTTGCTGTTTTAATCAGTTTCTTCTGATAAAAATATTATAGCAGTTTGTTTAAGAATATTTAAATTATAATAATATTACTTATATGATACTATAATTTTTCAGATCAATCTAATTATCTTCAGAAAAGAATCAGAAATGGCTAAAGTTTAACGAATTAAATATTGTAGAACAAGTGAAGTAGAAAATTACTCGAGTTAAAACAGACGTATAATTTTAAGTGATGCAAGTATTGCAAAATTAATGAATTTCTTCTTATATCGTTATTTTAGAGTATTTTGTACTTCGTTGCTTGCAAATTCCTCGTACTCCTTCGTACAAATTTTACAACTAAAAATTTCTGAAAAATTTATGATAATTTATTCCCCATTTTTCTTGGACATAAAAGTTTTGGAAAGAAAAAGTCTCGATCGTCTTGAAATGGGAAACGGCAATTCGCTGATAGTGCAGGCTGCATCATCGTCCGGAAATCGAGGACACGACTTAAAAATAGTAGGCGATCCTCCACCCACCTTCAGTGCCATTAAAATATTGTTCAAACGCCGAATATATTTTTTCGGTCGAAATGCGTTCATTCTACAAACGACAGAAACGGCGCCTTTCTTAAAACAATCCTAAAAATAGTCCAGCGATTTCCAACGGAATACTTTATCGTTCCGCTTTCTCGATGAACGGTTCCAAACTTTTTGCCGTTCGTGTTACACGCATTCGACATTAGCATGCGTCAACCTGAATCATCATCAAACCATGCACGTTCACGTTACACATCTAATTATTCTCATTAATGTAATATGTAATACGTAACGAGCTCTGTAACAATCATGTCATTTTTTCCTCTATTTAATCCAATAAAATGGTTCTAATTCTCCTACGAAATAGAGAAATCATTAATAGAATCAAATAATTATTTTTCAAATTTTTCATTTAAAAAATATCTGGCTGAAACGAGCAGGTCACGTATGTACCCTGAGCGTTGAAAGTGGCTTGCAATTTTGCGTCGAACGTATTGATCAATCTTGTCAACACGCAGTTTAATTAAACAATTACAAGAGGAACAAAACCTGTCTTGTTCGTTCATGGAGGAAAGTGTAGCGAGAAAACCGGAACGACGAAAAATCGAAAAAGTTCACCGATTTATTGGTTTGACCGATGTAATTACGAGCAAACTATAGATCAAGTGTATCATGCCTCTTTCTATCTGGCCGCGCCACAACCGTTCCCGTGTAAATAATTTCCTTATCCCTGCTATCCTTCTATCCGTGACTCGCGCGGTCGCGTTGATCACAATTTAGATATCAGCGGGGAAATTCCTGCGTGCCTCTCGGATACATGGTAATGCAAGAAACAATAAATAATATCCGCGTACCATAAATCGGTGGAAAAGTTGCATGGAAAATTGCTGACGCCAGAGGTACCCAATAGGCGTAAGAAAGAGCACAGAAACGTAATATAGAGGGAAAAGTAGAAATATTGAGATTCTTGATTAAGGATGAATTATGATGCTGGCGGTTATAATTCTTTATAATGCCAAAACTAACACATTATTTTGGTATAAGATAGAAGATACATAATTCTATTTCTCTAGATATAATTTGCCATTTGTTTTATAAAATACAATTGATGATAAAAATATGTATGTGTCCCGATTCTTTTAATACGTATTTATTGCTGTACTCCAGAGAACGATACGAAAGTGATATTTTTATATTGATTTTATTATTGTTCTACAAATTTCTGTACTTAGTTTTGTAATATAGCTCTTGTTTCTTCTTTTGATTTCGGTTTATTCGACTTTTGTTTGAAATAAGATATTATCATGTTAGTTTGCTATCCAGATGCATTCCTAAGTATTTTATAACGTTCCTTTGCAGTATAGTTTTACCATTTAGGAATACAGCTGGGACTGTTTGTTCTTTCAACGCGCAAGTAACGTGTTTGAATTTCAATGAGATAATTTGAATTCTATTTTTACGAAACAAAGATCAGGTATCGACAATTTTTGTATTATCCCTAATTACACGTAATGATCTTGATTTTTTTCTGTACAATGTAGCAAAATAGCATAAAGGTAGCAAAAAATTAGTAATAACCATTCATTATCTAATTTTGTTCAAAGATATGAAAACAGAACGAAAGAAAACGTACATCTTGTAAATTATCGTAATAAACGGTTGGATGGTGCAAACGAACAAAAGCGTGTACGAGTGAAACGTAATTACTGTGATTACTGTGATTTCGATGACATTCGAAGAAACAAAAACTGAATCGAAATATCGTGGTGTGGTGCAAAACTATTGGAGTACTCGAAAAATGACAAAGAATTGTTCGCGAAATCATTTCGAAACTCGTTACGAAGAAAATTAACGAAAAGAAGGTTACGTGGAAAAGAAGATGATACGTGGAGCGTGAACCGCAAGAAAAATATTGTCCAAGATGGATAAAGCTTTCCTGTTCTCTCTATTGATATCTCTGACGGTAAGATCCGAATAATATAATCAAGGAAACGTTTACAATGATTTAACGCATGTTAGAATGATTTCTGAGCCAGTTCCAATTTGACTTGAACTTCAATGCCAAACTCGTAGATTAAATTAGTGTGCGGCTATTTGAACTGTCTGTGCGTATATGGAAAGAAAAAAAGGGTGTAAGTGCGGAGGCGGTGTCTTTGAAACCGATTCAAAGGACTCGCTTCTTTGAGCGACGCGTCATCAATTTTTATGGTACTTTTGTAAGCTTGTTTGGTTTTGAAATTAAGGAATAAATTAGTCAGTCAGATGTCTTAATTTCGACGAATATGGACTGGGTTGACAGTAAAAGTTATATTCTTACTCAAATACTTCTTTTTGACATTTAGTTCTTATCTAGAAAAATGGTGAAGGTTAAACTAAAATATTTTACTATTAGAAAGATATTTTAGTTTAACCTCGATTTCTCCAAGAAAATATGCAAAATTAGGACACTATAAAGTGAAGAATCTTTTTTTATCGAGGAATATATTAAAACTGGAATATTGTAAAATAAAAGCTAAATCTTTTTTATGGAATATTTGAACATTCAAGTCTTGTTCATTGCTTGTCTATATTATATATTCACAAATCAATATTTTATACTTTTAATCGATATTACTCATAACTAATTTAATTCCTGAACGAATCACGTAGGGGACCACGAACGACAGTGGCTAATCTCCAGATTGCGCGTGAATATAATAATTTATACGCTGCACAAAAATCGTCGTGCCGGTCGGTCGTTGAAAGTGATTCGTTGAAAGACAAATTACAGGATATCTGGCGCCTCGTGGTTCCAGCTCGTCCACGTTCTCAGCACATGCTGAAAAGCACAACTGCGTAGGGCCCACTTTTTTTTCTTGCCCTTTCTCTTTCTCTTCGATCTTTCCTCCATCTCCGCCTTCTTTTCTTTTTCTTTCTTTATTTTCGTTTCTCTTTTTGGTTTGCTCGAGCCGCACGAGAAGACCGAA
The DNA here is from genome assembly GCF_000188095.3 of Bombus impatiens. Classification (NCBI taxonomy): domain Eukaryota; kingdom Metazoa; phylum Arthropoda; class Insecta; order Hymenoptera; family Apidae; genus Bombus; species Bombus impatiens. The sequence goes on along the minus strand of NT_177388.1, from coordinate 592,984 downwards.
AGAGGCGTCTTTCGTTCTTGTGTCTCGGGGGCTTACCACCACGGGCCAATAAAAAGTATCACACGGCCGTGTCTCGTTCGTGTCACGATGATAAGAGTGACTCTTTTTAGGAAGCATCTCTTTATTCGTGCGTGTCACCAAAATTCGTTGAAAGCGTGTCGGTGTATTTCTTCCTGACACTGTCGAGAGGCAGCCTCGAAAGAGTAGGAGTTTCTCTCCCGGCTTTCTTCCGAGCTTCCTCATCTCTATGTTTAAAACGGATCTGCTGAGACGCTCGTAAATTCATTTCTCGAGGAAAACGATTTTGTTCCCACCGCTCCCTTTTTTCGATCCATTTTTGTTTGGTCAAGAGTTAGTGAGCACCATAGAAAAATACAGAAATGAAATGATACGCGTTTAAAGTCTCTCTTCTTAGTCACATAGAGTGTTAAAAAAAGATAATCCGAAGATTTATATACAGGCTTGTAAAAATAGACGATGCTACGTTATTACGAATGTTCTAAATGGGTTAAATGTTTCATTATTTTTATTAAATGTGAAACGAGACTTACGCGAACTCGAGTAACTTAAAGTAACTTAAAGTGTCGTAAAACGCAGCGACTCGGCAATTCCTTTCTCCTAGTGTGTAGTTTATAATAGCAGGTAATTTGGAATACGAAACAAATTTCATGCATTTTCAAGCGGTCGTAGGCGACACGGGACGCGTCCAGCAAATCGGCCAGGCGTGTTTCGTAAATTCAGTAATGTTTTTCGCATCGAGTAGCTAATGAATCGTTGCTGGCGTTAGTCGTTAGTTTAATCATCGTTATTATTATCATTTACACGGTTTAACGAGACCTCGTTGTCGCCGAAAAGATAAATAGTCGTCGCGTACGCCTTTAATGAACGGTTGTATTTCAAAATTACAAAGAATATATCGTTGCTTCGCCAGGGACCCGTTCAAACCGGTTTTTTCGTGTCCATTAGGAACTATGACGAATAAAGTGACGATCGCGGAACATATATTGGCGGGACGAGCCTCGGTTTTACGTAAAACACAGATAAATCCTAAATAATAAAGTAGTATGAGTCAGAAATGGTCCGGCATCGCGTTCATCGCACGTAAAAGGAGTTGTTGAGTTCGAATAAAACTAAGAGAATATTTATATGGTATGAATATCCACATGGAGATAAAAAAGGTAGGGCGTCAGCTTTATGAGAATAAAGGCGCCATGTCGTGAAGGAAAAATGAGAACCGATTAACGAAGTTATTTATTGCTTTACAATTCTACCACTCGTTGATTATCATAAAAGATGCATAAATCTTGCGCTATGTCAATCAAACTTTAAGCTACTGCCTTAACATAGTTTTTAATAAATATGGAAACAGGTTAGAAATCAATGGTATAAAGAAGTATATCCTTTCTCACTTTCAACATCGTTCTACTGTCTTATCATATCTTATTAAAATGTTACCAATCATCAAGATAATCGTTCTAATTTAACGCATGACTACTTTGATACTGTATCGTTCATTTATTATCAATTTGAAAGCAGTTCTCGGCTGTTCAAAGCTTCTGAGAAACTATGTCAGACCAAACGTCATCTTCATCAACATGTATAATAAATCCATCGCAAATCTGGTATTTTTGTACTTACGATTAATCAACGTTTCTTGAGAAATATTGTTATATGATGCGAATCACGTTGATTACTGAGTCGAAATAGGACTGATCTAGGATAAAGACACCGGCGATGTTTGCCTAACGATTGATCATAAAGAGAATGATGACAAGCTACCCTCCGTTGAGAAAACAAGATGTTCTTTTATTTATTGGCGCCCGTGTGTCGTAAATTACGCTGTTTAATTGTGACGGGCGTCGATTTTTCTCCTTCCTTTGATGAGCCAAAACCCGTCTGTATTGCCCAAGGTCTGTCTAAGAAGTACCACGTTGTGTGAAACGCATTCCATCCGTTAAATCTTCAGCGTAACACATATTCTTAAACCGACCCAATAACACATTGTAACAGATTCGAACTGCTCTTACCAAAAAACAATATTATCCTTGATCCAAATTTATCGGTTAAATCTCGTTCGTGTGACATTCCTGAGGTTAAAGATCGTTCATCAATCATGAGAATCGAAATCCATCACTTTGCGCCCACGTTGCTGCAGAAGGTGGCCTGTGGTATTCAAGAGACGCGTCTTCTTCAGGGTGTTTTAGAGTTATTGTAAAGTGTCTTTTCGTAGAATGCGTTGGAGTTGACCTTTTAGGTGTTGGAGGATGTTTGATTTTTCTTTGTACAGGAAGCCCTTTATGGATAGCTGAAAGTAGCCTTTTGAAAAAGTGGTCTATTGATATTGGAGGATTAATTTGCATGAAATTTTTTTGACAATTTAAGCGGAAAAAGGATATGGAAATCTTATTTATTTCCTTGTAGATAGGTAGGTTTTTTCATTTAATCCAAATTTGTCAATTCCGGAATTAAAATCTTCTTGGAATTAAACTGTCATAGTTTCTTTATTTATTGTTTATTTTTTTTTTTTAATAATTTATGCATTGAAAAATTGTTTAGGTGAAAGGCAGAATATATTTAACTTTCTTCGAATGCTAAATTTATGTTTGAAGCAATTTTCCAAATTCATATAAGGATAATTAGATTCGTATAATATTAGATTATAAATTAAGCAAATATCCTGATTATTTAGGTTCGCAAGAGATTCTGATATCCTTATTGCGATATAAACCGTCTTATAACCAATTTCTTTCTTTTTAATATGGTTGAGAATCGACAATAAAACTTCAAACTCAGAAGAAACGACATTTTATATGGACAAACTTAATAATAGTAATATAACGTATAAGGAAACTTCATGATCATTGTAACTATATTTAACGTTGATGAGTTGAAAGACTTCATCTAATCAACATATCTAAGATAAATAAATTGCACACGAAGTGATAGTTTAATAGAACGAATTAAAAACATAAAATATCATCTGTCATGGATGAGTTGAATATGATATATTCAGGAAATTTATTGTCTCTGAATGTTTCCCCGTTTTCGTGACAGAGGACAGGCAGAAGACGCACTCTGAGGCCAAGGTTTTGTAATAAATTACAAATATACCATAGCTTCCCGCAAACATTTTACTTGCAAAACTATCTTTTCCTTCCTTGTCGTCAGATGTAAAACGATTGCGATATATACAAGAAATTTTTTTATAGCATTTTTATAATCAACGTGAACGTTGTGAATTCTAATCCTTCAGATATATTTCAGGATAATTAATTTACGTAAACATTGCTACACGATCATAAAACTCTTTTAAACTGGGAAGAGGTTTAATAATTCTATAATCTTATGATAATTTGCGTCATTATTGCATTGTATAATTTCATGATAATTTGTTGTATTATGAATAAATTTATACTTTTATATTTAGTAATAAGTAAATAATTAGCTTGATGTACCTAATTTCTAAATTAAATTTTCTTCCATTCGACACACGATGATCATTTAGCTCTTACGCGCACGTTTTCTCGACTGACAGTAAGAAGATATTTATTCATGGGCTATCACTTTCCTGTCTCGTCTCTGTCCCAACGTTATGACACGCGCTTAGTGCAGGGTCACGATCGCGCAGGTTACAATCATTGGACTTCTATTGCTCGTCGACCACGTGTCATAAGCTACTCGAGTCTCCATTGACTGTTTTCATATAATTCTTCATATTCTTCGTGAGAATTTTTCAATATTCCGTCTTTCTATATAAATTTATTAATTACATCTTGATAATTTTTAATAATACAATTCTTACAATTTTCATTTTTCTTGAAACAGTACCGTCCTATTTAATTAAATTACTAATTAATAAATAAAATATACGCAAAATATTAAATCGAAAAGGGTTTAAAAATTTGAGAAACAACAACATGCAAGTTGTCAAACGTTAATTCATTAGGAGCCTCTAGACTACTATTGCTATTACTGTAACCATCAGAGTATTACATTGAATATCTAAAATATTACACGTTCAAGTCCAATATCTAGATTTAATTAATACCAGAGATACATACTAATTTCTACAGATTATGCTCATAGCTAGGAACAGTTCAATAATATTTTAGTATCCGATTACCTATACAAGACCTTCCTCGATTATGCAGCCATGTCTTTTCACTCGTTAAGTATGCAACTCAAGCTTGCACAAGAGATTATGATTAAATAAAAAATCGACTCGTTATTTCAGGAATCCGATACACACATCTTGCGCGCGAATAAATTCAACTAAATACATTCTAACACTAGAATTTACAAATGCAGGTATCAAAGATAATTACTTTAAATATTTTATGTTTAATAATAATTGTGTTTAATATAACTAGCCAGCAAATATAAGCAATAGTCTTTCCCAAAAAAACATTTTTATTTAAAAAAATATATGCTATTCTACATAACTTGAGAGCAGTCCTAATATCTTAAATAAATAAAATATTTATGCATCATGATACGTATTATTTTACGGACAAACACTTACGGGCAATAGTGTATTTCATTTGTAGTTTCCAGTAACAATTTCTATCGTCGAGGGAATGGTTTCTACGACGATGTCCGACTTCGCGATGACGATGCACGTGACCGCGCTTATTCGCCGGCTATCGGTTCTGCTTTCGCGTCTCATCCCTTTCTCATCTGGCGCATTACGAAGCGTGCACGCGTAACCGGCGCCAGCAAGCAGGTTGCAAACGCCTCGAGTTTCATTGCTCGCGCCAAGTGGAAGGATCGACGAGCGGACGAGAAGAGCGAGACGTTTAGACGCACCTCTCGGCGCGCTTCGCCTTGTCGGACCACCGTGAAAAAGCATTTCGAATTCGCCGCGGAATCCGGTCTTATCGAGAAAAGTCAATTATATCCGGCGCGAGGAACTGGTTGAGAGGCGCGAAAAGAAGGATGGAATTCCTCAAATGATGAAATGTTTCTACAAATGTTCGATGTAACGTTATGTCAATTCAAAGATTTAAGAGAATAAAGACATTTCAAAATACTTTGCTTCATTTTCTTGGTTATTTTATAAATAGATTAATTTTATTCATCTCATCAATTGTACTAAAATTTCACTTTTTAGAGTAATTTATTTGAGATAAAAGTAATACAGAAAATTAAAAATAAAACATTAAGTATGCATTGTTTTCGTAATCGGTGATGTATGTGGCGTAGTATTGATTACTTAATTTGTTTTCGATAAACGTAGATATGCTAGGAAAATTGGAAACAAAGGAGTTGTAGATTAGTACAATCTATTGGATATAAAATGAGCACGAAACGAGTATGGTTGCGTAATTGGTATGTTATTCGTTACCTAATTTATTTAAGATAAACGTAGATATATAATAAAAAAATTTGAAATAACAAATTTAATATGCAGATATTTGCGTTATTAGTACCAGGAAATAATTGAACGTCAGCACGTTTATGTCAATCTTATCAGTATAAAATACGTGTGTATTGGTTAAATAAGGAAACAGCTTTCTGAACTGCATTACTGGACCACTTTAGTAACCGGTTTGTCTTGAAAACTTCTTATATTAAAATTGCGCCTACTACAATGAAGTTGTAGGATGTAGTCAAAAATTACTTATGAGATATTGTTGAGAATATAATGGGATAATTTATTACGAAATGAACTAGAAATGTTTGTTGCTATAATAATTATACATAATAAATGTTGTGTAATATGTTACATGATAACAAGGTCTTCATTACGATAATATGTAACTAGTACCAGTCTCTATTCTCAGGAGAAATTCTTCCTTCAACCTGTTGCTAAACTAAGGATCTACATAATATAATTATATATTCTCATATTATTTATTCAATGATATATGGTATATAATAAAACTCTTTTTTCGTTGTTATACTATTTTACCTATCTATTACATAAAATTAGATATATACATATATTAAATTATTAGGTATCATATTAAATTATAAAATAATACTTCCTACACTTCAAAACCGAATTTTATACTTAGAATTGATCATTTAATTTCTCGGCTCCTTTAATTAACTACATTCACCATCCACGACATAACACTACTAAAATTTCATAGGTTATCATTTTCCCAATTTTTTACCATTATTCAAGAATTCGTTATTAATTATGGTAAGTTGCACAAAGATTCATACATTCAAATATTTAAGAAACTTTTAGTTAACTGTAACATTTTATCTTGATAAACGTTCTTAAATCGATCCTTATTGAAAAACCAGGGAGAGATAAACGATGCAAATTTATCTATCGGAAGTAGACAGGTGACACTAAGTGTGAGCGAGTCAGACTTTCGTATTTCACTGTGGACACGATAAATGGCGTCACGATGATCGGCACCGATAACGCATAGCATGAGAATCGAGTTCGACGTTTATTCTTGTTGCGTTATTTTGGTAGACACTAGAACGGTTTAATCCTCATCGTCGTGGATCCGAAGCATAATGCCGAACCTGCAGGGTTCCTCGTAGAACCACGATGATTCATCAGGCCCTTTTGAAACCGATTATTAATTAGCTGCTTATCTTAATGACCGCACAACTTTCGACCCTCTTTTTGTATTTATAATATCCATTACGATGTATGACACATCATGACACTTTATATGAAATATTTGCAAGAAGTAGAAAGTATGATTTCTCTACAATCTTCCTTGGAAAATAATCCTATATTGAACCAATATTCAAATGAAGCAAAATCTCAAGTTCATATCACCTTCATAAGCAATATTCGAATTGCGAATCTACAATCTTAAAATAGGTCAAATTTTAGCAACGAAGTCAAGGCGTTGGAACAGTGTTCGAACCAAGAAATCCATAAATTTAATTTTTTATTCGAACGTATCTTCTTCAAATGTGTTTCTTAGAAATACACTTCGTAGCGAAAAAGATTTAAGAAATGGACAGACATATCTCATCATAGAATGATGCTCTATTTTTACGTGACCAGTCTACTAATACGAGTAACCTACTAAATCTAACGATTTTAACGTGGTTAGCATAGCTTGCGTTTAATTAACTCGTAATTGAAAGATGCGTCTCACCACCGTGTATAGAACGATGATAAAAATACTCGTAGCATTGTGAACCATACAGAAGCCTTGATTTTCACGTGAATCAAATCTGCACACGTGGTTCCTGAAACGAACGGGTACAAGGTACACGTGAACGCAAACTGCTTTATCGTAGTGTAAACACCTGGTGTGGCCTCGTATGCGCCGCTTGTAAATGTTGCTCGAGAGAATTACGGCTCGCTTATTACAAGTTAACGGGCACGACGTAATTTAATGTGCTTTAACACCTCCACGGATTTATGCTACCCGCTGCATGTGACTGTACAAATGCATATGCGTGTATTTTTCTAAAAGTATCGCGAAACCTTGTGACACGTGTGCGTTACGTATGTACACGCATATAGAACTATGTGGCGTATTGTGGCTTCGTCGTTTATTTTAAGTCACTACCGCTACGCCATAAATCTTGATGTAACATTTTTGGTCGTGTAACGAATGGCTGATCCGTAAAGTTTGGAAATTAACGAATAGTATGGATGTGCGATTCTCTAGCGATGAAGTATCGTGGAATTCTGTATGAAAAATACTTTGCCTGATAGAGAGGGGGAAAGAAAGAAAGGAAGTTTAATTCTGTGCACTGTGATTTGAAGTCTCTTATTTTTATATGCAAATTAATGCTTTCTTTGAATGATAAGAAAAATTCAGCTGTGTATATTACGATTTTTTAAAATTTTAGTCGCCATTGTATTCTTCCAAAACCTTTTTCGTGGTTTCTCTAATCTTCCTCAATCTGAATGATAAGGGTGTTGTCTTCTTTCCTACTGCGATTTAGTGTAAAAGGTATAGTGATAAGAAAAAAAGAAGAATGAAGATGGAAATTCAATTCCATATGTTACTTTTAGAAACTTTTATAAAATCAAAAAATGTGAAATAAAAGGAGTCACTTTACAAAAAGTTTAAAGAGCAGTCTCTTCGAAAGAAAGTATCTGAACACGATACTGTACCGATCGAGTCTTTCGAATGAATTATTGCGTTTTCTAGTCTAGCGCGTAGTTCGTTACGTAATTAAGGGATTCCATAAATTTCTTCATAACCATAATCCCACGGAGATGTTTGTAAATCAAGGCCGTTGTCATAAATACAAATCCGAGATAACGATCGACCAGAGATAACATTAAGATCCGGTGTTCGTGCGCATTACGCCTGACCCTTGTTGTTAATATCGAGGTAATCGAGGGACCTGTTTCACGTGGTTTGACATTATCGAACGGTAATCGAGAAAGGTTCGCGCCACTCGCATTGTTCCCTTCTACACCCTGGCCGATGCATAAATTCGCTCATGCGATATTCATACAATTAACATCAAGCAGTGGCCAAGGTGTAGCATATAAGCGGCGAAGTAACTTGACATTCATCCTGGGTTAATCCAATCAAAGAGTCGAGGAGTGTCAGTTAGGGCGCGGCTTTATATGCACGTTACTGATTAGCTTTTACTGAAAAAAATAAGTGTCGCGCTACAACGGAATAGCGTCGCGTTCAGCTCTAGCGGATATCAAGGACATAGACATTAGACGCCACTAGAAAACGAACTGACAGTCAGAAGAGCTTTTTCAATCATTTAATTTTATAGTTTCACGTGAAGTTTGATATTTGTTTGATGTGCGACTCTCTCAGAAGCAAAACCTATCAATTTCAATTTTTATTAATTTCTCAATTTCATTGCATAAGTACAAAGATTCATGTCAGCTTAGATCCTATAAACTGAGTATTGTTAAATGTAAATCATATACAGTATTTTGATAATATGATATATTATATCCGTCATATGATACAGTATTACAGTAATGAAATTTTTAGTTTGATTTATAAATTACTTTCTTAAAAATCTCAAATTGATCGATATCAGAGTGTTAGTGAATTTTCCGATTTCATTATCCAGTTATCGAATGACTTGACTTTAAAGCCGAATCACAAATGACTTGCTACTTGTAAGTTTATTTGTTACAAGAAGATATTATAAACAGATAATCACAAATTCCTTGATAAATTTAAAAAGAGGTAGTTCTAATGTACATATAATCAATTTACTCTATTCTTCAATTGATAAAATAGATCAGTATGATATCTACACCGCTTAAATTTCAATTTACAAGAAATGGCTCATAAAAGCCACCGATATAAAGTTACAGTAATATGATTAAATTCGGCAGGAAAATAAATAATCAACAACAAATTAAACTCATAACTAGATCTCATAAACTAGATATATCTATCCTTTCATAAAATTCCATTAAGGCATCGATAAACGTCCAGTATCATTCCTAGCCTGCCGGCGAGATCGACGCATTCCCAAATTGCGAAACTGCGTACCGAAATAGAACCAAATTTTCAAGAAAGCCATCAGAGCACTATTAATCGTCCAATCAAATAGTGGTAATAGATACGGAGTTCCAGATCCGACCTGAATCACCATCGAAGCACTTGCTCATACGTGGCCATGTGGTCTTCGCTGTAATTTATACTCGTCTTTCGCGTCCCATATACCGATTCTACGCCCATGCAACATTAATCCCACGTACGGAGACTAAAAGCAATTTAACATACAATCCCTTATCATCTTAATCTTCTGTAACTTCATCAACCACGAGATAGAAAACATTCGTGCGTATACAATCACAAATATGTGCAGTCACAATATCCTTCGAATTTCCTTTCGCAACGTTATTTTCAACTTATTGATACCCCACCTACTGACAAACAGAAATTACGTCCTTACTGTAGTATACAACGTGCACAGGAATAGAGAGACTCCTTCTAAGAAATCATTGCAATTTTTCTTTCTACGCTTGATCAAAGTCGCAAATAACAGAGACGTTTACGAGACACGAATATTAATCGTATCCGCCACGGTGCAACCCGAGAGTTATAAATCTACGCACAATCCTTTTACTTACTAAGGCTTTTTAGTTTTTCTGTGTGGTTATTGTTAGAAATATTAATTTTGATTTATGCGTTTTACATTACCAGTTATGACAAATGATAAAGTTCTAACAAATTTTTTAAGATCAAAGAAAAGATTAATCGTAAGAAATTATAGATTAATCAAATGAATATGATACTTACGAAAAGATATTAATCATTAGCAAAATCAATGTGAAAGGATCTCTGTCTTGATCCTGTTTGGCATTAATCGTGTAGAGTAGCAAAATATTTTATTGAAGATCTAAACTTTACTTAAGACTCCAATCCTGCAAATCTTTTTTAATACAGAATCAAATATATTTTATACAGTATATTGAAATAAGAATTTATGTCTATGTTACAATCCCTCTTTTCGATTTTTCACGTTTATCGAAATAAGAATTAATATTGGATCGCCGAAGTACATTTCGATTCGATATACATCCGTAACCTTTCTCTATCTTTCATACTTTCCATTTTCGATAATTCATCCTTCCAGAACCTCTCAGGTTTTTCGGCAAAGAACTTTTCAGTACGATCTTTCATGTCGATCAAATTTCTTAAAAATCGGAATGAACTTCCCGGGCAACTCAATATATTTGCCTGTACTCAACATATAAATAAAATACCGCTGATATTGCCTTTATTGTACAAAACTTTAAATCAGAATGAAATCTATAAATAATTTAGTTATAAGTATAATCAAAGCGGTTAGCAGTCCTAAGATAGCAATCGGTGTAGTTATTCGATACTTTAATTTATGACCCGCTATGCTTATTCTACATGCCAACCTTGTTGGATCTCTATACGCATGCTACAGAATGCATTTTTACATTGTAAATTTACACGAGTATCTACTTTAAATGTATTATTGTGAAACTGTTTTGTTAAAATTCCATAACCTTTAATTTGCGTCTCGCATTCCAGCCAACATCGCATGTATATAGTAAACGAACGAGGTAACACATCCAAGTATGCACAATTGTTAAACACATCAAAATACAATAATTGCTATAGGTCGCTATATGATCTTATATCGCAACTTGAGACCTCTGATAATGAGTCACATAACGTTAAACGATTAACATTATACGTCAGCTGACGTGAAGCAACCTCCACAACCAACATAATATATGAAACAAGATTTTCTTAGCCAAGTACGTAATAATATTCAATTACCATTCCCTTCAAGTACATATTATCAGTTTTCTAGAAAAATTATATATATCAATAATCACCAGTCTTGCAATATCTGTGACAGTTCATAATAGAAATGAGCTACTTAATAAAATAGAGGTTTTATATGTGTAATTATCTCATAAAACATCTTTAAAAAAAAGAATTCTACAATCCAAAATAGGGTTGTTTCAGCTCTTCTGTGCATAGTGAGTTATAATCCATAAACAATATTTTTTTTAAACTTTCAAAATTTAAATATTATTAATACTAAGGCTATCAGAGTTGAGAAAATAATAAATTGCAATGTTTCATAAAAATTCACAAGTTTACGATCATGCATCCTCGGTGGTGTAAATGATCCTTAAAATATATCGATAAAAGTTCTTTTCCTTCTATTATACATTTTTCTCACTCATCATTTTGATTTCCAGGTAAAAAATAAAAAATGGGTAAAAAATTCTTTTATTACTGAATCATTGAGTAATTAATAATTTCTTGCATTAATTTGAGTTCCTTGAGAAATTTATTTTTCTCATTCACGTCTTCCACTAAACCTATATGAACAAGACGCAGTCAGTCGTTTCTTTAATAAAAGCATTATACATTCGAAACACCATAACTCAAAGGAGCTTCGAATAACCACTTTTGCCTTTTCGATCGTTACGTTCGGATCGCCCACGAAGCGATCCACGATTTCCGGTGCACTCGACACGTCGCGATTCAGAGGCCAAACGACAAAGTGCAGCTGGCTTTCGGACACACGCGGAGGAACGCGACGTAGCTAAATTTATGCCGTGACAGCCATAATTTCACGACGGTTTTACACGTCCAAACACGTGTCCTGGCACGCGTGTTGTGACTTACTAATTCGCGTCGCGGACTCACATTTGAAATCTTCGATTCGATCACGAAACTCTTGTTTGTACAGACGACACGCTAAGTACTCACGTGCGCAAACACTGTTTCTGTTTTTACTAATTGTTCCCTAAGAATAGTTCGTTGAGTGACCAGCAGCGACTGGCAATCAAACAAATTCGTGATATAGAGACATCTCCGATTGCATGGGCGGACAAATGGTTATCCATAGCAGCAGAACGAATTTCGTTTAACTAATGGGACTCTACCGAATACTCTGTGTTTAATGATATTTATGATTTCCTTAACTTTCACTGGCATTTTTAATTTTCATTTTCAACTGATATTCTTAGATCTAAATGATCCATAAGAGCTTAAGGTTAATTATATCAATTAATACTTTTATGTATTTGATTTTAACTCTTTTAGGGTCGGATTTCTTTTAAACTGTGGAAAAATTTCATTTTATCCATTATTAATAATAGAAGCACATCTTTCCTGATATTTTCGTAAAGAAGTCATAACACATTTCAAATCGGTTTAGTTTTACCGAAAGGAAATATATTTATCATTTAGTTAATTAAGAACTTGTCAAAGTAGAATAATTAAACATTTTATATTCTTCGCTAAAAATTTCTATGCTATCCAACCCGTATATAAAATTTAAATCGAAATTAAGTAATCGGAAATACAACCATCTATGACTCAACGATATTACCTAAAAGGACTAACGAGATCTTATTAGAATTAATTTAGTTCTCCTTAATGAAGTTTTCAAGATTGTCGTTATCTTGTGTACATTCTATTTTAGAAAGCAAGAACAAAGAACGCAGCAAGTAGCTTTTACAGACCTGCTCTTTTTAGAAAATATATATATAGTCGTTGAATAAGGGAGGCTTAATGTATTTGTCTGGCAAATCGTATTTATTCTCTGACTCACAGAAAGAGTTAAAGAAAACTTCTTATAAAATGTTCTTTATTATCTCCTAACCGTTGTCTTTTTATTGGATCTTTATCGTTGCTTCTGAAAAGTCTGTCGAATATTTTGCGCTGAATACGAAAAGAGTCGAGCTCGTAGTATTTATAGACAATGAACCTGCATGTTGCTTCGTGAAAAAAAAACCAAAAAAATATCGAGTTCAGAGTCATGGTACGAGCCCAGCCCGACAATAAAAGCCAAAAGATATTTATCACGAGTACCAATGTATTGCAATGCAAGCAATGTGCCTGACAAAACGAGCGTAACGTTTTCCATTATTTTTGTTAGCACAATCTGATTGCTTCCTCGTCGAGAGCGTACAAACGTGTTATTACTTCCGTGTCATTTCTGCTTCCCTCCGACAATGTTGTGCTTTGTCGCTTTCTGATCAATTTTGTTACAAGGTGCTGTACTCGAAAGCTAATGAAAGTAAAACAAAATAACATTATGTTGTTTATATCACTATATAACTAGACTGTGACGCTTCCCATTCATCGCTTTAACGTATTCAAATACTATTATTCCAATTCCAAAGAGTTATTCAAATGCGCTCCAAGATTTATTATATACATGTATTATGTAATAAATATTCAGAATATAAAATATAATAACTAAAGATTTAGTCGTGTTACAATTGATTTACTAAAAATATTTCAAAGAATTGCAATATGCGATACTAATTAATCTGCATCTGTATTTGTAGTGTTTCTGGAGTTTCTGCGGCGGACACTTAATCGACGGGATTTTCACGGAACCGACCTTGGAACGGGGTTACAACTTGGTGGCCACGGTTCCCCGAGGTGCTGTAGTTCTGAACGTGACACAGTTACGTCATACGGAGAATTATTTGGGTAAGACATCATATATTTACCGTGCGGCGCATCATGTTACAAAAATACTCGGATGTCTCTGTAACAAGAGAAAATCTTCATTTATCACAATTTTAACAAGAAGATAAATCGTAATTTATAAAACGTACGGAAGTTCGACAACAATGGCGTGAAAGTGCCACACAGTGTAATATAACGAGGTTATAAAGGACAATAAAGTGGAGCAAAGACGAAAGCATATAACAAGAAGAAATAATAAAAGAGGAGAGAACACGAACGATAGTTACACGGAATATTGGATCAGTCTGATAGCGTGGAATCTCGTTCGTGTACAACAAAATGATTCTAATGAAGTGTGCCAGTAAGCAAATAGTCGTGGCGATTGTTCGCGATTGCGAGCAATCAGCTGCGCCTGTCCGCGATCCCTCTTTATTGTCAATACGAGATCTTCTATCACGAAGAATTCATCCTATTCCAGAGGCGTTGTCGTGCTCTTGGCATCAACCCTTGTATAATCTAATCTCTGGACATGCGCGTTAAGTGGAACGTAAATGAAACGCAGTAGCCATTCACGTGACACACAATACGTGCTCGTAGCTTTGTCCCTTGATTCGTTCTGACACATGGTATTGAATAATCGCATGAACTGTCGGGTTTCTTGCACCGGTGTAACCTGTTCGATGCTATTGTATTGGAATTCTTTTTATAAATTTTTTCTGTAATATGTTTTATTCGCTCTGATCCTTATCTTTGATTATGCTATCGTGGCTTATAAAGGCTTGAATACAATAGATTTGAATGTCGTTGAATTTTTGTCATTTTCTATTTATTGAATTATTTGGAAAATTTGTCGTGAAATTTAAAATTAACATATCATTAAAATATGCGTTGTAGCTTTTGCTATTTGCCAGGTAGGTTTATAATTCATAACTGCTTTTCCGAGAAATTTGTCTCTCCTTGATTGAATTCCTTGAAGTAGTTACTGCAGGCTTATGGAGTATCCAGTTTCATGTTATGAAAAATATGTTTTGTAAAGATTAGAATGTGAATAGGATGGAGTAAATCCTTGAAAATGGATAAATTCTCATAAATGAATAAATTCTCTATATGAATATTAATGACTTTTTAGATGTTTTACTTGTTCAGATGTATAGGAAGTTTTTCTTTCTTGTTGTAAAATGATACTCTTTCTGTTAACAAGTACCAGAACTTCTTCTTAAAAAACGTTATGAATTTTTCGAACAACACAGTACTTATTTATTTGCCATTAAATAAATTCTTTAATATATATGATTAGTTAATTGTGAATGAGTATTGACTGTAACAGAAACGTGAAAGTAGTTTGGGGGCTAAATATCCAATCACTCAAAAATTATACCATAGATCGTACGGTTTAGTTTCTGGACGGGAAAGTGTTATGTCTTAAAGGTGACATACATACGTTTAATATAAAAGCTTCACAGAATTTTAATACAATTGGCAATATCATT
Source organism: Bombus impatiens (assembly GCF_000188095.3). NCBI lineage: Eukaryota > Metazoa > Arthropoda > Insecta > Hymenoptera > Apidae > Bombus > Bombus impatiens. The sequence continues at coordinate 577,644 of NT_177388.1, read as the reverse complement.
AAGCACCTTATGCAAACAGTAGATCCAACATAAGCCTTCGTCGCTCAAGAGATGTGAAATTCAAACGAATCAACATAGAAAAGCAGTCGTGGTCAAGAACAATCCTTTATGGGAATGTTGTAAGAATTTAAGCGAACCCAAGTTAAATAACCTAAGTTAAATAGTATTCCATAAGAAAAAACAAATGGCGATCTTACGCAAAGTTTGTAAGACGGTTAAAAAATCTTTTAAAAAGGACTTCTTCTTATGTATTTAACTGTATTTAGTACAAACTATATTTTTGTTCTTTTTTTATAATCCTATCCATAAATTATTTGAACATTTTTGTTTTTGAAAATCAACGTTGTTTGTTTCTAGTTTCCACGTAGTTAGCCCCTTGAACTACATTCAACGTGAATTATATAAGTTGATTTGGTCGTAAAGTCGATCATGAACATTTACAAGCTATAATTCTTACCTAAACGATGCTAGTCAAGACTTCCACAATAGATCGAATCGGTCGATGTGTCATAGATTTTTAAAAAAGATTACACAGGTTATATTATTTCAAGCAGTTGCTCTTTCGATCTCAAAGAAACAGCTATGTAGGTGTGAAATAACGGGAAATGAATGGGACGTATAATAATGTGAATAATTACGTATTTATTACGAATCCTCGACGTTGCGAATGCAACTCGAAACAGGTTCGAACGTTTTATTGGTGATAAAAGCTGCAAGTGTGGACATTTCATGGCAAATATCTAATTACGGATACATATCATGAACTAGGCTTCAAAATAATGGAAAAGGAAATCTAGGTTGATAGAACGAGATGTGGTTATTGAGTAACAAAAATTTGTAAAAATTATCTATTAAATGATTTCGATATTATTCCAATAAATTTACATTTACAATATAAAACAATGACTTAAACGAAGTTTTTATTACAGTTCTTGTAAAGTAAAATATGTCACTAATTCAGATTATGTATCTCTTGTATTTGAAATGAAAGTGAAGTAATTTGCATTCACTGTTATTATCACGTTAATGTTTCGTTCAATCAAATCTGAAGAGAGTTGAAAGAGATGCAGTGGATAACTAACGTATACGTCATGTAGTAAATGATTCGTTTATATTTCTAATGTCTCGTATCGCATACACTGCGTCCAGCATTTCTCACATGCAAACGCCGTGAATGACTCTCCGTTTCCGTTTCATTACCCGAGTGACCACACAATTTAATTTCGAACGTGACAATTCCACGAAGTAATTATCAACGGGACCAACTGAATACTAATGCCTTTCAACGCTTCATCGCACTGGACGTGCCATCCCGATTTTTGCGAAAACAAGTTCAATTTGTTTAGGAACTACAAATGTGGTAAATGTAATTGGAAAATTAATTATATCATTTCCTAGAATTACTAACTTCATTAATGTATTATCATTAATTTTTAATGTATAAATTCGTCACGCATCGTTATTTCTGTTTTTAGCGGTCAAGTTGCAGGATGGTAGCTATTTGTTCAATGGAAATTACAGCATCAGTTTGTCTGGTAAATATCAGGCAGCTGGAACTACTTTCGTTTATTTTCGTCAAGGTTCTCAGAATTTGGAAAGTTTCTCTGCCATTGGACCATTAGAAGAACCTATTGATGTTATGGTAAATAAATTGTTGTAATAGAAATAAGCAGAATAATAAAATATTATACTTGAAAGCGAGAAGTGCGTTATATAGAATGAAAAAATAAATTCATTAATATTTTCAAATTAGGTTTTGTACCAAGAACCGAATCCTGGGATTGTATATCGATACATTATCCCCGGAAGTGCACCATCTCCAAACATTCATCTTGGACACAAACCAGGTATAACATTTTCTTGAAAATATATAAAAATTGATTGACGATACATTGTCGCCCTCTGTAATAATTATAATATAGAATAATTCTATTTTCAGTTTCTAACAAAGCTGGTGAACCCATTTTATCGGCGATACCTCATAGGAAGTAAGGATTCTTACACAATTAACATTTCAATACCATTTTTCAACTTCATTAATTATTAAAGAGTATTTATTATTCTTTAGAATAGATGTTGGTTCTACTAATGATGGAACGCAAGCATATCTTCCAAGACGATACAAAAAAAGGAAATTCTTTTGGAAAGCAAGCGGTTATACCGAGTGTAGTAGAACTTGTGGTGGAGGTAGGAATATTATATAATTAAATTTAGCTTAGATATATTATAGAGATATTATATACCTTATAAAATAATAACAATTTATATATATACATTATAAATATAAATTGTATAAAGCATATATATACATAACTTGTAAATTAATAACAATTATCTTTTTTTATCCTGTTTGTAAAAAAAGGTGTCCAAATGCTGAGGTATGTATGTACAAGGGAACATACGCAGGCTCCAGTGCCTGACAAGAGATGTCATACGTTGGAAAAGCCACGAGAAACTCAAGTAAAATGCAATACTATACCTTGTCCTCCCAAGTGAGTACAATTCCTATTTCCTTACCTTTAGTTTTAATTGCTACATATTGCCATAAATTACGTTTTACATTTGTTATTAAGATGGAGAGCCGGTCCGTGGGGTGTTTGTTCGGTTACGTGCGGTAGCGGTAATCGTCTGAGAGACGTAGAATGCGTGCAAGAAATAACGCCATCACTAGTAATGAGAATAGCTGATGGCGCCTGCACGGAGCCGAATATTCTTCCTACTACCGAGATTTGCGAAATGCCACAGTGTGAATTCGACACGAAAGCAGCGACGACAACTTTACCGCCACCACAATGGAGCGTGGGCACATGGTCATCAGTAAGTTTCTACTTTATAAAATCTTTTGAGAAATTGCCTGATTAAAAACCAAATCAGTTTCAAAGGCAATCGAGCGAAGAAAGTACATGTATGGCATTATAAAAATAAAATAGTAGACGTTTAGATGATTTGAAATACGAATTTAATTTCTTCTTCTTTGAAAGTGCTCCACAACTTGTGGTCCAGGTAAAAGAACAAGAACTGCGACCTGCGTCACTCACGGACCTTCATGTGATCTCGAAGTGAAGCCTATTACTCAAGATGCTTGTGATTTGGGACCTTGTTCCATTAAATCACCGCAAACAAACGCCATTTCAACTAGACTTCAAAGTCCACAATGGCTGTACAGTGAATGGTCTGATGGGGTAGGAACTATTCTACTTTCGTGTTGTTCATAGAAGATAGAAAAGGCGATTAAGATTTCAGAAACTTATGATTTTCTGTAATAGAATTCTAATATATTATAATGTAATATGATACTATATATAATAATAAAATATACATAATTAGAATTCTGTTATAATCAATCCTTCTGGTATAAAATCCTTTTATACCTATTAGAATCCGATATAATATAAGAAAGTGTCTTCACAATAAAGTGGATAGAAATAAGGGAATCAATTGGAATTTCTTTTTATACGATTGCTCTTGTTTAGTCATTAAAGATTCCAAAGTTGTATTATCTTTTATCCTTCTACTCTGTATGAATGCTACATATTTTGAGAAAAGTATAGTATTTTTTACTGATCTATACAGTGCTCAGCCGAATGTGGAGTCGGTTTGCAGACGAGGAAGATCTTCTGCGAAAAAAGTCCAGGGGAAGGATTTTGCGACCAATCGACAAGACCAGAATCATCAAGAACCTGTTCCAGCAACAGAACCTGTAGTGGACAATGGTTTACGGGACCCTGGACCGCGGTAGGTTCAAATAACATAGATAAAGAGAATAATACATTAACATTAAGTTAAGTAGGTTACTCCAATTTTGTTACAAAAGCTTCAACTATATACAATTTTTATTTTTTGGAGAATAGAATTTATTTGAATCTCTCTATTACAAATATCAAATTGTAAATACTAATTCTGAATTCAAATCCAAGAATGGAAATTTTGTAGACTGTATAAATATTCCTCTTCCAATAGTGTTCTACAGAATGTGATTCAGGCGAACAAGTTAGAGAAGTGGTGTGCATAACGATACTTCGTGGGTCGCTCCGCATTGTTCTGGACATGAACTGTCCCGCAAACAAACCGGAAACGAGAAGATCCTGCAGCGGTCCACCTTGTACATCCTCGTGGTTTATATCAGATTGGACAGAAGTAATTTAAAGTCACTTATGTATAACTAAAAAAAATTCTTTAACCTAACATCAAATTCAAATATGAAACCTTCTAAAATTGTCACTCAGTTTTCAACCATGTATTTATATTCCAATCAAATTTTCTCCCTCATGGTTTTAAGAAAATATACGTATACAAAACATATTCCGAGTTATAAAATTCACAGTCTGGTAATTGCTATGTAAATTTATTTTCCACTCATTTTAGTGTTCTCGATCGTGCGGAAAAGGCATTCAAAAGAGAGAAGTAAGGTGTTTGAACAGAGAAGGTCAACCACCTGAGCATCACGAGCTTCATTGTAAAGAAAAGGATCGTCCTATATCTCGACGAACCTGCAACGATTATCCTTGTAAGGACGACGTTCACAGATCTGAAAATCAACATACAGTCCTGCAAGTTCAAAACGATCCAGAAATCTCAAATGGTATTTTATATCTTATTACAATTGTCAAACATATGATTATTACGCTTCAAGTATGATAAGTTGTATTAGAAATTTTTTATTATTTTACGTACTTTTAGTTCTCGAGGAAAACCCACTTTGCAAGGACAGTACAACAAATTGCAACTTAGTGGCGCAAGCACGACTCTGCACTTACCAGTTTTATCACCAATTGTGCTGTCAATCGTGTTCCAAGAAGCAAGAATTCGAATGAGATTTTTTCACCACTAACCAAATGTATTTTTAATGCAAATTTAACACTTCGATGAATGATTACGTTCAGAAATCGAATCATCGAAGGTAGCCTTATGATATTATATGTGTTGCTATAGATTTACTGATCCTTGCACTGCCTGATGGAATTTTTAATGTCAATTTTTAGATATAGAAATAATAGGTATTCGTCCCTCTAAAGAAAACACACAAAAATTGTTCCTTTAGAGAATTTATAAAGTTCATAAACATATTGACGTATTAAGCTTTTGTAACGAATAATAAATTATAACATTTTCACTAACGTTTTATAATGTTAAAAAGTGAATTATTTATCGAATCACATAGCTTTAATTTTTATTTTATAGAGACGATGGTATTAATGAATATATATTATTATTTATAATTATTCTATCTCTGTGAAAATCGTCTGATAGTATAGAGATTATTCGAGGTTTCTATTTAATATTTTGAAAATTTAATCGAATTTTGAACGGCGATGAAAATTAAAATCGTCAACGAGAAATTATAGACTGACCGTGTAAATTGCAATAACTTAATATTGGCATTTAATTTGTATTATTTTTCATAATTCTCATTTGCCACAATAAAGTTTATGCTTTCTACGTTTTCTTTATGTCTGTTTTATTTCAACCGATCTTTTAATATTTCTTATATTTTTTGATTACATATTTTTGACAAGAATTTCATGATATAGAATGGGGACAGCCACGTCAACAAGAATAGGATTATTATTAAACAAACCACATCAACGAAAATACCAACGTAGAACTATTTACAACATTACGATTAAAACAAATTATTTACTATGCCTATTACACTCCACTAGTATAATAAATTATATATACACACACTTATCGTTTGGGATTGTGACGGCAGTGATTAACGAGAAAAATAGTTATACCGTGACACAAAAATATCCATTGTCTTATAAAATTCACCTTTCCACAAAGAAGTTCAGTTTAATCCATTAAGATCACACCTCAACAAAGAATCTAAATATTATACACTAATTTAAAATACTTAACATACCACAAACTAATTAAGAAAGTAGCTCGATATTAAAATGTATAAAGAAGCTAACTTTCATTATCCAAAGCTTAATGGATTAAAGGAACATAAATTGGCAATCGTGGAACGAATTAAACTCACAGGGGATGCCTAACTAGTAAACTAACTAAAAATAAAGATTCAGTTCTTTTGTAACAAGATTTAGAGTTATTCTGAGCTTTCTGAGTTTTCTTGAGCAGATGTTGTACTATTGTCATGGTTTTTGTACGCTGAGAAAAACGCTAGTGCTTTCATTAACTGATAACTCTTGCTAATTGGAATGTTGCTGTCATATAAACTTTTCGAAGTTTTGCAATCCACGTAGAACCACCAATTGCATTTGAGGATAGATTGATCGAATAAAGTTGATTCGGGACAGAGGAAACTCTTCATAATCAAGCCATCATCCGTTAATGCACAAACGTGAAATACCTAGAGTTGTTCATAGAATATTAATATTTTAAATCGTAATATAGCATAAATTATTTTGAATATATGAGGAAGAAATATTTTACCATGCACCCAAGATCTTCGTCAGCATACAGTCCTGGAAAATGTTTTTGGTCACCACAATAAAAGCTTGTGTCCGGAAGATCTACACGACTGGCAAAATTGTCATCGAAGTTCTTGTCATAACCCATTGGATAATATTCACGAGGAGCGTTCATTACTTTGGTGACACCAGGATTATATTTACTAAAAAGATTGATAATTGAAAAATAATTTAAAGAAGACTACGAACTTTTTTAATTCGTGATATTTAAAAACTACAAGATTCAAGATTTTGCAAGATGTTAAGATATTCGAATAGATAATAAAAATGTATAAACTGAAATATATAACAGAAAATAACAACAGCTTTAATCGTACTTTTTATGCGGAGACATAGTTGTAGTCGTCGTCGTGCTTGTACTGGTTGGCCCTTGCTGTTTTTGTAGAAGTTGCTGTTGCCTGAGAAGAATAGCAGCTTCTAGAGCTTCTAAAGTAATATTGCTAGCTTCTGCCAGAGCTTTCAACGACGTTTCCATTCCTTGAATAGGCGCTAAAGATGGCAATGACGATGGCAACGATTGTCGTTTCTCGTTTTGTTGTTGTGACTGACTGGATTCAGCTGCTTGAAGGGAAAGTAAAGTCATCTCGTTGACTGAAGACGCAGCCTCATCTCCAGGTAGAGGAAGCTAAAAATTGAATTTAATATTTTTTATCACATCAATCTTTCAAAACGAAATTACTTTATAACATTATTTAGGAGCTAGTAAGTATTATTAAATCTATATAAAGAGCGAAGCGTTAATTTTGTTTTAAAATAAATAATTTTTATCTAAGATTAAATGATTCTAATTTGTTATCATTAAAAATCAAAGTAATTACCTGATTGAAATCATCTTTCGACACCTCGTTATCAGAATCGTGCAAAATAGTAGGACCATTACTAATTCGATCGGTCAACTGTGAAGATGACTGTGGCATCGAAATAAAAGGTGGTAACCCGTCACTTGAAGACGCTGATTTTAACGAAAGTCCTGGTTCCACGATGCTATCAGCTGGTGGAATTGCAGCTACAATGTTAGGTAATTTTCCTGGCATTGCAGCTGCAACTGCGAGCATCTGTGGTGTCTGCAGAATAAATGTTACAACGTTATTAAATTCCGAATTCATTGGAAAAAAGACAGATATACTCTTATTTATGATAAAATGTTCAGACCCGTTACCTCCTCTGGGTTAAAGGATAAAAATTGTTAAATGTAAAAAGAAAGAAAGGAATTAGTTAATATTACCTGATCTCTTTTTACTTGTATCGGTACCATTTGTTGGTGCCTTTTATGTTGCTGTGTCAGCATTTGTTGTTGCGCAGCAATTTGTTGCTGTTTCTGCTGCTGTTGAAGCTTCTGCAATTGTTGCTGTCTCATAGCTTCCTGTTGTTGTAACCTTTGTTGCTTTAGTACTTGCAATGCGAAAGCTTCTTGCTGCAATTTCAATTGTTGCTTCTGTTTTACTTCTTGTTGCATTAGTTGCTGCTGCCTCAATAAGTCCTGTTGTGTTGTTGATAAGGAAGGAGCTGGCACGGTTCGAAGGACTGTAGAGTTCTGTTGTACGACCAATTTTTGACGTTCTGGTTGCTGAGCTATCGGCCGCGTTGCTCCAGCTGGTAATGGTTTGAAGGGAGGCACCACTTGTCGAGTGTTCTGAGTGTGTTGTCTAGTTTCATCTCGATTGGTAGCCTTCAATGAATTATTATCCATTAGCATTTATGATGTTTAATATTTAATCGTTTAATGTAATTTAAAAAATGTGTGTATACAGATACTTGTATTAAAGAATTAAAAATACAAAATTTAGTAACTCAAAATTACACGAGTTAATTTGTAAATATGTGATACGTCTCTACTTAAATACATATATGTAAGATAGAGATCCCTGTGATTAATATTTTAGAAAATCCTATCTAATTTTATGAAATGAAAAATGAATATGTCATTTTACACAATTTATGTAATTTACAAAATGAAACTTTTTTATATTTGAACCATCTTTTTCAGGATTCTGAATAGAAGAAATATACATTTGTCAAAGAAAAATAAGTCATGTACGTGTAAAAAGTCACTGATTTCACAATTTAAGTGGAATCATTAAGAGTCAGACGAATATTAAGTTACACTTGCACTCCGATTAACCTCTCCTTCCATTAACTTTAACATACGTATAAAAGGAATTCTTCAACCTTGTTCTACTTCATTTATCTTTTTCTTTCAGATTTTATAGGGGATTCAATGTATGCTCCATGTGTACTTCTATGAGAATGGAAACCTTGCACTACGTCGTGTGAAGAATTTTATACTCGTTCATGCACTAATTATGACAAGGTCAATCGCGTATGCTTGGGTTCGATCGAGATTTCGCTGGAATAGTAAGAAATACACCCATTTGGCGTCTCAGAATGCGATAAATATAGATAAAGGAGAGCCCAAAACAGAAGTTTTCATAACAATTATAATGAAACTAAAAATGCAAAAACAACTTAAAACATTTAATTTAAAGAGTGCCTTTAAGAAAGGAAAAAAAATCTTCAGAATTCCTTTCTCACAAAGATTCAGAAACCTTTAATTCCCTTTAAATATTCAGACAAAAAAGTTATTTACTCTCACGTATAAATCAGATGAAAAATCTACAGTTAGATGTAGTTCACGATTACACAACAGAAACACTATAAGGCATCCTATTATATAAATTCAACCAAAATGCATGCAACTAGCACTATCATAAATATCATAGCACTGCAGGAATCACGATGGAATGTATCCAGTTTTTATACTTGTCCCGATTCATCTTAAACTTTCCTTGGACTAGTTTAAACGAAGAATCGTGTCTGTACATCTATAATGTAATAGAAATTAATTCATTACAGAATCTTCAAAGTAATTACGATAACAATCTACATGAATACGTGTAGAAAAATAAATGTATACATCTTATTTCTAATGTTTCTGAAATTCTTACCAAATTAGTATGGGACGATGAACCAACTCTACTAGTCTGCACGCTTCTTCTTTTGGCAGCCTCCACATTGGACAAGGACTGACTAAATCCTAGCTCGTCACCCACAGAAAATCCTGAAGTTAACAATAATATTAATTGTAATTAAACCAATTATTAGGTACAAAAACACTTGTGTAAAGAAATAAACCATTATCTGAATTAAAAAATTATTGATATTATTCCAACTAATCGATTGACTTCATCGTTACATGAAATGTAAGAGGTCTCACTACTGAAAGGATCACATTTGTCGATAATTAAGTCATATATTGTCATGTTAGCCTAAAGAATGCATTTAATTTTTACTCCTGATGTATTTAGTAAGCCCAAACTATTCAATTCCGAAAATTTTTCGCTCGATTTTCACGAATTCTAATACGTATTTACCTAATTAATACTTGGGAAACAATTTCTTATCAAACAAATTTTTGTTACTAAATTACTACTAAAGAAAAATTGTTATTCCTAATTGTAGAAGTGATAAGAACCGCCATTCTGAATGGATGAAAAATTAGATAATACCCAGAAAAGACAAGCTATAGAAAGTTAAGTAACCACATGTTGCGCAAGATCCAACGTGGTTTTTTGCTTTGTTCTATAAATGTGCAAACAACCGTGCGCTCTTACGACGATTTCTTTGATCCCTTGGTCCGGTCGGTTCAAATGCAAATTACGTTTTCATTGCAGGTGTCATCCTTTACGAGATATTGCTGACATCTGGGGCGAGTCAAGGCGATGAATAATGTAATATGTATTATAACTTTTTTCTCCAAGCAACTACTATGTACTCATATATACCAAAGCATTAGAGAAGTAGGTTATGAGGAGACATTCTTCTTGTTCTGAAAGTCACTGGTCATTTCACGCACGTTCTGCTCGATTAACTATAATCTTGTGGTAATTCACTTTCTGCATCGTTTCGTGGCGAACGAAATAGACTTTTTTCGATGGGACAATGCGAATAAGAATTATTTGATTGCACTGCACTTTTCGACATTTTTTAACATTTTTCTAAAATTTTAGTCAATTTATTTATATTTTAATATTTATTTTATTCATAAGATTAAGTTAGAGATTACAAAAGAATGCTGAGATTAGTCTTTATAAGAGTTAGTGTTTATAAAACTAAATTCTCAAAGTTCAATGGGGATCCTTTACTGCGTTTAAATTGAGATTTACAGTTATGGATACAATGACACAAAACTGAGGATGCCATAAACTCTACAAAACCACTTACACTTATTCTCACAGAAAATGGGTCGCGTGATGTAAGTATTATTACTTGCATAATGAATACAACACAGAATATCACATAAATCGTTCAATTTTTTTCCAATGGCCTGTTATTTCTATATATATTTCATAGAATCAGGCCTCCGAATAGACAGTAATAGAAAGTATGTTATTAACAAATCATTTAAGAAAGTATAATAACATATTACACTGATCGGTCACAGTAAAAAAAAATTAAACAATGGACATAAATGAAAGTGAAATAGTGAAATAGTCGTTGAAGTATGTTATTCACTGAAAAAAAATCATTAAACTATACTTTACACTATTTCAAGCATTCGTCCTATGGTGAAAAAAGCAATGAAAAGCAAGAAAACGAAGCGACAAAATAGTAACACTTTCTCTTTTATACACGCTATTCCAACGATATAATAATATACAAGGGAGCATGTTAAATACAGGGTGTTTCTAATTTTTCCGGACAAACTGCAGAGAAAAGAGGCTATGAGGTAATATAAGAAACAAATGTTATATAATGCTTTACTAAGTACTTTATTAAAGTCCTAAAAAATATCGCAAATATTGAACTCAGAATAAAATGTTTATTAAAATAGTTATAAAATAGTTTATTGTGAGAGTTATTATAATATGATAATATTATTAGTGATTACTAAATATTATCAAACTCTCATTTTAAGATGTATGTAAAATTCATTACTAGATTCATGTTTCAGTCCGCATCCAATATTTGCTTAGATTTGCACTCATAGATTATCCTCCTCCATCAATCCGGAAAAATTGTAATCGTCATGTGATATATTACGTATTATTGTAGTTATCGCATTGAAATTATAACTAGTAATATACAAGGTATTTACAGTATATTTATAATTGATTAAGAAAGAGATCGCGCATGAGGATTCTTGGAAATTCTTTTATGAAAATTGTTTCGACCGCTTATTACGACTCACCCAGGCCGACGTAACCTTTGACACCTCCAAGATTTCGTACCCGAAAAATTCCGGACTTCCGAAAGGCACAGTTAAGCACGAAACCAAAGTCCGATTGAAACACGCACGTCCCTAGAGTCTCCCGCCACGTGCATCCTGCAACCAAACCGGAAGAAAAGAACACTATGGATCCCCGTTTCGACCCAACTGATCAGCTTCTGATTCCATCGTAATTAATATCAATTAACTTATTTATTTTTATCATAATGTATACCTTAAACTGAGTTGCTTCTAGAAATGATAATAGCTGTATTATGCTACTTTGTCCTTTTTACGCTTTTTCATATTTTCTATTTTTGTTAAAACTTCAAACGATCTATATTTGTATAATATATCTTTCTCATTTATATCTACAGATCGAAGAAATCTGGAACATCTCATATACAACGCAAACATTTTAATAGAAAGAGCCGTAAATTAAATCCTAAAAAGAAATTTAAGTTGTGACTCATTTGGTTTTAGAAACGATAAGGGAGTTCTCAGAGAAAGTTTACCCTTTTAAACCGGATTTGCAAAATAGATGTCTTTTCCTTCTTGAAATTTATACTTTTCTTCTTAGTCAGAGCTGCATCAGTTAACGGGGATATAATCCAGAACGATTTCGACTGACTAATCGTCAATGAGAAGATCGAAGCAGGATTTTCATAAATGTCGATACGGGGGCCGTTGATTCATAATTCCTAATCTGTGCTATTGATTCTCGTCCGTGAATGTTCAAGCATCATAAATGACCATGTAATCGAGTGTAATGAAAGTTCAACCGATCTTAGTCGTATTTCGAAGCGAATGAAATTGACACGATCATTTCTGTTCAGTCTCGGTTTTTGTGATGTCAGTGCTCTGTCATAGATGATTTTCATCAAACAATATGTTAGTAGAGTTTTATAGTTTTGTAAAATGAAAAAAATCCAAAATGAGATTAAAATATTGTTATCAGAAGAATTAAGATAAAATAAGTTGCATTCGGTATAAACTTTGTAGTTACTATACTATTTTAATGTATAGATAAATAATTATAATTTTCTTTTATAGTTTCGTGAATGCAATTTCAGTAGAATCAGTAACTAAATGTTACAAATTCTATCTACCGGACGTTACGTCTACACTACTTTGTAATCAAATCTGTAATTTTCTCCACCAAGATGATACAATCGCTGAGACTGATGACATTCCCTTAGAAAAGAAAGAATCTTCCTATATTTGCGGTTTTCTAGAGTTTTCTAAAAAAACGCATACAGACGTCTAAGAAAGTTCAAACACGGATCGTGTACATTTCGGAATATGCAAATTGTGGCCCTGTGTAACCATTTAAAAATTCATAACATCTCTTTACTTTCTACAAATATTTCTATAAATATTATATTTCTTCCTTTATATTTAAAGAAAATCCTAGTTGAACGAATTTAAAATTATATTCAGGTAAAATAAAGGAAAATTAATTACAGCTTTTGGAATTTCTGTAAATTATAGTATAACTTTCCAAGGAATGTCCCGAAGTTTGTGAAAGGTACTTCCGGAACTTGTGTTCGAAGATTTGCCGGATCTTAGGCGTGCCATTGGGCCGTAGCCTACTGACCCACTTAATAAGTCGAGTCAACCTTTCGACCACGTCAGCTGACCAGGTCGGTTCCTCATACTTCAAAATTAGTTTCGCATCTAAAGAGCCCGAATATTGTCACTCTTTTAAAACAAAACGGAAAAAGTTGAGACACTGTGTAATAGTTTCATGAAGCAATTTTACGATCCGTGTGATCACCATTTAATAACCGAGTTCCTCGTTTATTATATTTATACAATTGTTTCATTGGGGTAATTGTAGAGATTAAATGATAAAGAATGTAAGTACCAAAAAAATTAAAAAGTATTTTTGTAGCAAGAAAGTAATTATTGCAAATAATAATTCATAAAATAATTTGTTTGAATTAATTGTAATTTATAAATATAAAAATTGACAGATATTTTTATATAGATCTTTAGGATTTATACCCTTTATTATTTCAATACTTTAATTATAAAATTGTAACTTTCAGCTAATACAAATTCGGCTTCTCAATATTTGTGATTTTCATGAGCACATTATTTATTATCTTATGCCCTTCACCTATATCTTCCATACTCTAATGTCTTTGTTTGATATTCCACTAATGCAGAAACAACGTTGTCGTATTTATATTCTACTTTCATACAATGTTTCACAATAACCGAAAAGATTGGCCATAAGAAAATTTGACATGGTCTGATGGAATGACGAAGTTTGACGAATATATTTAATGTTATATAAAAATGCAAATGACGACTCATAACAGTCTACATATTAGAAAAGGTTAGCGAAGAATATTCATATAGTCAGATTGTGTGGCGAAATAAGCACTTTATAGAAATTATACTACGTGTATATAGTGAAATTTTGAAGAAGGAACAACAGTTCAAATCTGATCATCGATCGAATTATCTCATTAAAAAGACACAGATTCCCTTTAGAAACAATACTGTTATATTTTTATTATGCTATATTCGTTTACCTTTCTCGATTTCCTTAAAATATTTAGTACTACGATAAAATCATATAGTATATTATAGAAAAATTTCTGTGTAGCATCTAAATTGATACAATATTCAAATAACATCAATTATTTAAAGTCAACATCATTAATTATACGAGAAACGTTTAAATCTCATTAAGAACGTCTCGCAAAACCTACAAAATTAAGATAATCGTGCAGTAGAAACTTTGTTACCATGCCACTCGTGTCTTGTTTCTGTTTACTGAATTGGACGTATCCTGATTTCTTCAAAATCTTATCTGCAATAATGAATTGCGTGCACGTCGATCAATTTGTCAAAACGCCAAGTGCGAAATAAACGAGAAGATTACTAATATAGAAGTAACTTTCTTTAGTCGATAAATAATTTTACCTACGTCAATCAAAATATCTAACATAAACCCTGCCATTATAAAAATATAGTACAACTAGTGAAAAATTTACGGTTATAAATTTTACATGATCACGACATTCATTTCGAATTGCGCAACTTCTTCAAACCTATGTATGTTTCCATAACTAATTTTGTAATAAATTTCACGTTAAAATTTCATTCCTGTTCATTTGAAAACAATTTTCATTTTGTTCTAAAAAAAAAAAAGAAACGAATATTATTTGAAATCCTAGGTCAATCCCACATTCTAATTGCTATTAAGAACGAGAGCAATGACTTTGAAAGGTAACAATTTCAAGGATACTTTCACTGTTCATTTCAAGATCGACCCTAGTCGTGTAACGATATAATTGTACAAAAGTGTTTTGTTATAAGTGTTGGTAAAATTCACTTTTCTTTGCCTAGCAGCATTCCTTAATTAACCTAAGAGGAAATAACGACACCCGTCGATGAGCAAACCCGCGCAACATTTTCCCACGAACGCAGCCTTTACCTTTACCTTGAGAGCGGTAGTCATCTAAAGTCGTCTTTCGCTTTATAGTTCACCAATTTGTAAATCAATTTTCTTTTGTTATAAAATCTTAATAATATTCGCGTTCCGGCATAAAATGAAATTGTGAAATTTTAGAATTGAAAGTTACACAGAATTCAATTTTTCTTATTTCTACACCAAATTAGTATCTTTTTGCAATCACACACAGCATCCGAATGATTATTAACGAATGAGTAGATTAAGTACGAATGTTGAAACTGTAAAACGTGCTATTTCTTCATTTTTGGACAGATATTTATACTTGTTGAAATCAGTTTCGTTTCTTTTGCTGCCGATGTTAAAGTTTCTTAGGTGATAACAGGAATATGAAAATACATAAAGATAGGAAGATCGTCTTAGTTGAGATGTTAAGACGATACTATATGCAGTCATAGCTATGTAGAAAGTGACCACCGAAAAATAAAACGTTCACATAGACCCGTTGCTGACCCGATTCCCCAAATAATACAGACCTATTGAAAATTTAGTGAGAATATTATTGAAGTCAGATGTCTATGGACCCACAGAATCCGTGTTTAAATCTGTTTTGAAAGTTGTGTCACCATTAAACGGTTTCGAATGGTCAATGATATGGTAAACGATACAAGTTTCAAAAGAAACGAGAAACGATTCTTTTAATGAGATATAAATTGCGAAATAAAATGGGAAATTATTAATACTGAAATAATTTATCATAACTTTAGGCCATCGCAAGATAAAGATATCGTCAGTATCAACTAGATTGTGGTTGAGAAAGATGAAAGTATAGTCACAACTACAGTTACAATAGAATGTAGTTGAAATAGTAATAAGTATTTTTAGAGTTATCGTAAATATTCTTCTTCTTACCACTTATTTTTCTTTTAAATCTGTAAAAGTGGCAAACGTTGAAAGCCCATAACCTTCAAATGATAACTAATTTAAATGTCAAATTAACAGAAACTAATTTTTTATTTCTATTATAAACTTTCACTTTTTGCATGCCTATCGTTTATCATTTTAAATCCTAAATTATGCACGGATCACTATGGAATCTTTATTACGAATATTTTTTCTCTACGAAAAATCTAACAATTTCGAGATGCAAATTTCTCATTTCTATTGTCCACACGTGTATAGTGATATGTATATAACCTACTATATTTTTATCATTCTACTAATTATCACTCTATCGTAATGTGAAAGTTATTTCGATAAATACACAGAGAAAGTTCCCTCGAGATCACCGCGATATGTTACGCACTACGTTCGAATTGACATGATAATGACGAATACATTACACGCTGCCATAGAAAAACGTATCGTAACAGGAGTAAGAGTTTCCACGACCTATATGTCTCTATTATATCTTTGCGTATTACACCGAGGATTGTCCGACTGGACGAAAATATGTGATTAACGTGCACGATGGTTCGATTTCAGTCCCCTTTCACGATCGTGTCTATAATTGTCGTGTTGCAATTGCTTACTTTCGTCGCAAGTTCGTTCTATTTCTCCTCCGTATCAATGTTTTCAGCAATAGAAACCAATGCTTATGCACTTTCTAGTTCGCGCCGATGCGTACGATCGCTTTACTGTTACTTTTTCTGTTCAATGATTCCGTTCTCGTCAAGACGCGGCTATTCGATGCGCTGTTACACGTCATTTAATGTACCATTCCCTGGAACAGCCGATGTTTTACGAGAAACACTCGGTAATTTAGCAATACAAACACGGTGGATAAGCAAATTCGAGCAACGAATATCCATGTTCAGCAAATGTAACGCTCTATGAGAACATAAATCGACATAGAAAAAATATTGCTGATTAGATTGAATTTTTATGCAGATAAATCTTTTTATGAACATGATTAAAGAAATGAAATCTAAACAGAGATTTATTTTATTCATTATAAGTATATTTTATATGTTCTATATAATTTTATATATTACATATGCATTCTACAGAATATATTCTACAGTTTATTGATAATTACAAAGAAATTAATTTGGTTACGATAAAGAATGGTTGATTTTGATCCTCTCATTTACGTAATTTTGCTTGCTGTCATTTGCAAACAGGATCATTTTTTATCCGATGAACATATGCCATTTCGTAACGTATTTACATAATTATGTACAACTTAGAAATGTATAATTTTGATACCTTATATAATTAACTTTTATTTCGTTGTTGCATAAAATGTGAAATGTAACGAGAGAAGGAATTCTCTGATATTCAAAAAATTTTCACTTCTCAATATTTAATTTCAAAAGAGACGGATAAAATGGTATATTATATGTTGCGAAAATAAAATTCGATTCTTCTATAATGAATCTTATCCGTAATACTGTAACATTGTGGTGTAACGCAAAACACGCATTGGTCACGCTTAAGTTATCGCGAAGAAAACCGTAAAATTAATGAAAATTGCTTCTCCTGGCCCACGGGGAATCATGATAGAGAGATAGCGCGGTTAAGAATGCAACGCTTCCCACACTTTTTGATAGCCAGAATCGTATTTACAGAGATCTCTGCGCTATATTTTATAAATGACAAGAATACAGCGTTCACCCTGGAGAACGTTACTAGGTCGATTAGTAATTTGCGATGAAAAATGATTATTTAAAGATCAAGTAAGGTAGTCCGGTAATAGTAAGATCGAGTGATAGAGAAACTTAAGTAGTAGAATCGAATAAACAGTGCAGTCAGTCAAGATAGGTCGAGGCTCGATAGCACAGAATAAAAATGCTTTGATACAAAGCGTAAATAATGGAAAAAGGCCCAAAAACCTGCGAGTTACCCAGGAAGAATATTATTAGATACCTTGAAAACCAGTTTCCAATCATTACATTCTATCTTCCTGTAAAATAGTCTAAAAAATAATATGTGATAAAATTAAATTAATTTTTCCATTATCAAATATCTTCGTATTGGAAACTGGTTGTTAAATATTTCGATATAATCTTTGTGTAAGCCTCATATCACAAAGCATATTCGATTTGTAAGTCGGAATAAGATTCTGTTTGTGATAAGAAATTGTGCAAGATATAATACATCTTATTAGACACTTTTAGATCGAGGCTTAAGGCTAACTCTTAGGTATTCGTGTGTCACAACGAGAACATAATTTTATAAATTTATGAATACATGTATAATATTTGCACATGAATACGTAAGTATGTTAGCTGTATTCTCAAAAACGCAGTCTCTAGTTTAAATATGTATGTTTAAACGCGACCCTTTAGTTTTATTCAATCCGTGAAAAAAAAAAAAAAATGTTATGTCCACACTTTCACCCTCCTTTTAAGTATCACATTTTGTGCTTCACTTTAAATGTTACGAAACATTGTACTAAATCATAAGTATTATCGAGAAAAAACATCATTCTCATTGAATGACATTAAAGATTCTAAAAGAATCTACTAAATTCTAATACCTATTCTAATACGGTCCAATGTATTTTATCTGTATACTCTACTTTTATGACTTAATTGTAGATGTTTCATATGCAATATTTTATATATTTATAATCATAGCTAAAGAAATAAAATCTATACATTATAGCAAATATTCCAGATATAATATATCATAGTCATATTTTATCACGAATAGAAATATTCTAATAAATGCTTTTGGAAATTTTACTTTTGTATATTATGTGTACACTATATATATTATTGCACTTTTAAATTTTCCGGAAATGTCTAAGCATCTGCTGTTTATTAATGAAACACAATCAAAAAAGAAAATATACATATAAATCCTAGAAGCTGCGTTTGGCGATAAAAGACAAATTGTACGTACCGACGACTACAAAGAAGAACAAGGTCGTGGCGATTTTCATAGTTGTCGATCCAGTTTAATTATCGCGCAGAAATTGGCAAAGTCGACAACGATCGTCTGTAATAGTTTCCTGGAGATGTTCCCTTTTCCTCGAAGATTTATTCACGAATGAGACGTTTCGAAAATTACTGCCGTTCGCGATGGTCGAAGTAGACAACGTCCGCGAAAACGACCTTAGGATCCGCTGGTAAACGTGATACTTCTCAATAGAGATAAAAAGGTACGACAAGTTACTCGTTCACGCGAACACTAATACTGCATGGATATGTTCTTCGAAGGCGAGCACGCGGGGCACTTTCAGACCCCATCTGGTTTCCAGGGACGGCTGAATCTTGGCTCCACTTTCAAGATCCCCTCTTTTCCTCCTCGAGTGTAAAAAACATTTTAATGGATCATGTTATATATGCAGTTAAGATATATAGATATAATAATACTAATCTGATACTAAACATGTTTGAAGTAGTGAGCTCAATGAATATTTTATAAATCACTTGATCTGTGGGATTTTCTATGTGCATTAAAATACTTGTGATTAAAACTGACTAAAGATCGATCGATCTTTGATGAATAAATCGATCGAAATTGATCGAATGATTGAATTTAGAAAAAAAATATTTTGCTGCTGAATTTCTATGTATCGTAATTTCAAAAATTAGTATAACCTTTTTCTAAGAGAAACGATACAGTGCTATTACATTTTAATTTTAATTTTGAACTTGGAACTGAAATTTAGGATATCTAAATACACGATCAAATCATTGTTTTTTCTATATAGAATTTTTTGAAAAAGACTAAGATCATAGAGGTGCTTCAAACTGTTTTCCAAGAAAGTGAGACGGTCCTGTTGAACCCCACCAAGTATCAATGAGAACGGTCTGTTCACGGCACAGGTTCGGTACGTGCACCTCGAAGCACGAGTAAAATCCTGTCGAAGTGTCGGTGACCCACTCGGACGAAACGATAACGGGATCGTCATGCGTTCATTCAGAGCTGAGTAAATTGATCGACCGGTAAGGAGGATTGACTGGCTTTTTTCAAGTAGGTCTTCGAAAGACTCGACAAACGACACTATCTACATGACTGAGATCAGAAACTGGTTGAGATTCTTCTTTTTTCTCTTATTTCTTCGAAAGTGATTGTATCATCCCATGGAACAATAACATTAACGTAATATTGTAACATAATTACAATTTTACAAACATTTTTTATAAGGATTTTGATATATAGCAAAAAAGTAATTGTAGCTAGACGGTCATTAATTTATATTATTTTACATAGTTTTAAAATTTTTATGAATGTATTTGACATATTTTTTTATTATACAAATAATACAATATGATAAAGTAGGATTTCATAAAACAAATTAAATATTTGAAAAATTCTCTACAAAGATTTCTTCTATTCTTTTATAATAACTGTGTAATTGATTAATTGTTTACAGGTATCTACGATTGATGTCTACAAATCGAGTGTTCTGAGTGCGAATCAAGTGACGTAACAGTGCATTCCGTTGCACTGATTTTATAGTGAAATCGTGCCTTTTACTTCGCAGACGCACGTTAGGAAACTTAGACGTGCTGTTCTTGACTTTCTTAAATTGCAGATGTTGTTTCAACGTTGATATCTCAAATTAATAGAAATATGACAATACTGTAGAAAAACATGTAGTTAAATCTAGGCACGTTCATTTAAACGGATGGTTACAGTTTAATGCAAGAATGTTTATTATACACTTGACCATGCGAATGTCAAGTGCAGATTACAGATCAAGGTTTAGCGACTGTATATATTGCTACTTTTTTATTCTCTATTCTTTGTCTTTTCACACACTTCAAATTCTAATATAATTTTGCTAATAGTAATTTATTAATCTAAATAATTAAATGTACAATATACACTTTTGTTAATAAATAGTAGTTCAATTTTTCTGCGTTTATCAGTTCAAATTCAAATATTGCGCGCGGTACTGATTCGATATATCGACTCTTGAGAATCGCTTCCCGCCTCATCGTTTCAGTGTAGTTCTAGTTGCCTGCGTGTGTGATAGAAACTTTTGTATGAATATTACTGTTACTATTGTCTACGTAGATTGTCATTTTTGTTAGTTATTTAAAAAAAATTAAATGGTGTAATATAAACTAAAATCACAAAAAGTTTAATTAAAAGAAATCTTTCAGTTTTTTTCATAAATGTAGTGTTTTCTAAAATTCTACAATGGAGGCCTTAGTTCATTTGTAGTATGTAAAAAAATATTAAGAAAAATACTTCTACTGAACAATTATGAAGACAAACTACATATTTCTTGTTGTATTGAATAATTATAAATGAAGTTAATTTAACACAACTTAATTCATTTTTAAATATTCATATTCATATGAGAGAGTGTATATACTTGGCATATCTTATATTTAATATCTTAAAGAAGATAAAAACATTTAACTTAAAAGCTTTTAGTGAGTTATTATTCTAACATAGTCTTCGTTATTCTTACAATCAATGTATACAAATATTATTTTATCATAATTATTAGATACACTCAAATTTTGTTGCATAAATCTAAACTGTAAAAAATGTTTTGATGTATCTGTTGGTATAAATTCTTACTACATATTATTTCTTGTTCTTTTATACCAAGTTTACTACTTTGTGCTAATATGTTTACCACAAATATTGAAATAGTCATCTTTAAATATCATATCGTATGTTGATTTTCTTCCTAACTTTAAAACTGACTTCTTTTGAGCTATATAATCATCTTTATATATTTATTTCTATATTCTTCTTATATGTATATTAATGTTTCTGTTAATATCTGAAAAATGATAAAAATGTGTGCTTATTTTCCATTTTTTACTACAGTCTTTTATGTATGTATATATACATATAGATCCTTTAATTTCTTTGCAGTAAGCTTTTTAACTTTACCTTTGTTGTTTTCTTAGCTAATATAAAATATGTTTTTCCTTCCATTCTATTGCTACAAATGATTACATTGAATCACTTGTATCTTCAGATATGTATAACTTCCAAATCTTGTATCACATCATAATTGATGTTTAAATTTTTCTTGTTTATTTTGTATGTTATCATAAACTGCTTCTGCCTTAAACATAAAAATATATATGATTAATATTTGAAAACCAATGTGTATGGAATAAATATAAATTTCAAAACATCAAAGGAAAATTTGGCACATCATTAAAAAAGAAGTTAGACTTTTAATATAAATTATACAGAATTTGACTGTCAGATGAAGCTCAAGAATCTTACAGAGGTTAGGTATATTTGTCTAACCTTACTTATCTTGTTCTTTATTCTTGGTTAAGTCATTATTATCATTTGTTCTTTTTTAAGTTATCAATAACTTAATAACCTATTAGTAGTAACATTTTGTAAACTTATAAACTCATAAAAATTTGCTTTTTGTCATAAATGTCATTAAACACCACTGTAAAAAGAAACATGTATCATTACTAAGAAAAGACTCTGAAGGTTTCAAGTCTAGCAACCCTTACAGAAATATAAAAATAAACGCACACACACGCACGCACGCGCGCGCGCGCACACACACACACATCACAGTGTTTAAGAGTAATGTTGAATAATTTAAAATATGAATTTAGTTATAAAAGTAATTCTTTTAAAATTGCTCAAAATAAAAATTTATTTTATGCAATTGTCATTTTTTTTTAAAAAGGAGGAAAAAAATGATATGAAAGATATTAATAGGAACTCGTTTCATAGAATCTAATTAAGATTTCACTGTTTATCAGAAGGATGATCAATTCATGATCTAATTATATTCTTGTTGGCCCTTTTCCAATGTGATGAAGTTTCGATATTTCGTCGCTGATTCTAATCAGATTTAGGAAAAGATCATGAGTTTCTGATATGAATACTTCTCCGAAAAAAGGTAGGAAATATATATTCTACATAAATATTGATAATTCGAATAGATTACATCAGAAAACTAACCAAGTACTTTATAATATAACTAAAGAAATATTTAAAACATAGTATTTATATTTGAATTATATATACAATAACATACGCACGGAAGAAATTAACATTTTATTGTACTGATTCTTATCTTTCCTCCGATAATTTAAATTTAAAAGATTTAAAAGATACTATCATGTATTTAATATCTTCTATTTCCAGTGGTTAATTTGGAAAAATTTAATTTATAGTAATTGTGAATTGTTCTAAACTATTTATAACTTCTGTATTACTAAAATAAATAGGTGAAACTAAATTATTAATTGATTATTTTGTCCTCAGTGAATCTAACTATTACATACCTATATTTATCACAAAGCGAAATCGTAACTTTTGGCCCCTACTTGTCACGCTGTAGCTAAAACTTTACTCTGAATTTAGGGAGGTATAGTAATCTTCCATCTATATCCAAAAGTTCAAAGGTCATTGTCGTCATTTCCATATTAATAACTCTAAAAAACCCTTTTTCTTTGACATCAAAATTGTAGATACAAATATCTACTACTGAGCACTAAATTCTTGTAAGTTTAGACTTTAACTAATTTCAACATTGATAAAGATCCCTGTATATATAATAAATATCCTCCCAATTTTTACAAATTTTATCTCATTGTGCATTGAAAGCTTCAGTACAATAATATCAATATTTTGATTACAAACTTGTAATTTTGACGGAATTGCGCTACAGCTATCACATTTCGACTATTTTAAATTTGAGCATACCTCGGAGAAGAATTTCAGAAGTATATACAGCATTCGTGGCACGTATCGGAAAAGCAGCATCGATCGTTATGCAAGAATGGCGCCGATTGGGCCTCTCTTTATTTAAATTAATTTCCTCATTAGTTTCGGTATTGCCCATTGTATGTTTATGCCGCTCCATCTAAAGATAAACCTTCGTTATAAGCGTCGCATTCTCTTATCATACGAATGCAGATGATGTACGCTTTGCATTCGCAAAGATGATCTCTCTCGTGATCAATAGATTTTAAAAATAGCCACTGGCTGATTCCAACGCTTTGTTTCGACTTTTTATCGATATCATTGTCCATAGAAACTGCGGGAAATGTCCATCATGTCTCAGCGGGAATCCATACGAGCGCAATTACTCCAATTGATTTTATGAGTTCCGGTAATCCGGTTGTGGAAAGAAAGAAAAAAAGACAGGAGTTTGTCTCGGTTACCATAAATTATAATTGTTCAAATTATCCCCTGTTCCCTTTCTCGTCTCTCTTGATGTACACCGATATATAATAATGTTCAACTCATACAGCCTTGATTTAACACATAGAAGGTTCGTTTTCAATACCTTCTCGCCTTTCATAAACATCTGGTTTTCTGAGCAGTTATTTACATCTGCTGCCAACTTATGTCCCGAAGAGTAACGAAACTGCATTTCATGTGAGTCTACAACATAATTCATGTTATATGAATGATATGTATAAAGTCCTGTTGAAATTAATATTATGTTTGAACACAGCAAAAGGTCACGTTGAATGAAATTGTTATAATAAATAACTGGAGCAATTGTTGCTAAGTTAGATTTACATAATTTTTAATCGAAGTGGAAATCAATCGGTTCATCGCTCCCTCGGTGGAGTCTGCTTAATGATTCTCGCATGGACAATTAAGTCGGTGTAATTGCTTTGCATAACATTCCAGCTACTTTCCGAGGGTACACTCGATTCGTGATTCGTTGAGGGTCTCCATCGACAGTGCAAGAAAGAAGTTTCTCGTTAATGATCATAACACTACCTCCTCTGTCCGACATTAATTAATTCCGTTTTGCTATACTGAGAAACGAAACTGTAGTTCGTCTATGTTACATCGGGAGCTAAAAAATTCTTTAAAAAATGCTTTTCTCAGAAATATACGAAACCTCGTATGAAGTTTAATAAAATAAATAGGCAAAGTCATATTAGTTGTTACTTAATTAAAAATTTACTTATCTTTTCTCGAACAATTAGAGAATGTGCAATGTTATAAAATAAGTTTGTAAAATGTTGTGAAATATTAGTAAGAGTTAAAAAATTGATGTTGTATACATACCGTAATATTTAATTTAGCTTAAGTTTTATGTCTAGCAGCCGGCAGTAAATTGGATAAAAAAGACATCAATTATTGGTTGTCTCGCGAGCACACAATAGTTCATTCACCTCAAGATAATTCGATGAACTTGTGGTGACCTCTATGCAACGACACAAATGCATACGACCTGCTTTCTTTCGGCATTTTTCTTTTTCTCTGCGGCATTTTCCTACAGTTGAAGGTAACAATGATATCCATAATAAATGCATCATGTGAACTGCAAGAAAAAAAAATCGTTTTTATACAACTTAATATATAAATCACAATGTATTAAGAAAATCATTGTTAATTAACAAAAAAGAATATTTATACAATGGGAGAACAATACCATGAGTCAGTAAATTTAACAAAATTAAAGTAAACATGTCAAAAAATAATTTGCTTATAGTGTCAACAAGTTGCCACTTTCCTTCTATTCAGTCCAAATCTTGACTAATCCGTGCAAAGTTCATCGTCATTCTCCTATAGGATCCATGTCCACTCTGTTTTGCATCCTTGAGAGGAATGTGTAAGTACTTAGCACACGCATCGAGCCTTTATCGTTGTCGTGCTTGAAATTATTTATCGAAGCGAATGGCCAATGTGCCGCGTTGTATACGAAAAATATATGTACGATGCATTATTTATTAACTACCTGCATACCGACGGAATTCTGTTGCGTCTAATGCGTTAAGTGTCCATATTTATGCATTTGAGAATTATTTTCGAGTTTGTAAAAAGTATATAGCAAAATGTATTAATCACAGTATTTATTGTGTATGAAGAGTTTAAATTGTAAAACGGTATAACGAATAATATCAATATTGAAAGTCCTTATACTAATAATGTTGAAATGAATACTTCATGATTATTTTTATATTTATTATTCTTTTATGGGTTTTTTCATTATATGTTGGGCAAAGGTGAGACATACACCTATTTTTTTCTTTTTTCATTATGTACACCATACCTGTCTCTATATGGAGTAATTTTCTTATTATATGACGTGTAAGTATTATTGAACTGTCTTGAACATATAGTTACATTAGTTTTATTGAAGCTGTTCCATAGCGTAGGCAGTGTAATTTGTGCTCATTTGGTATGTGGTGTTTATTTTCCATGCATATCTGATTTTACTTATAGCTAAGATCAGTGTAGTAGCATATTTTCGTCATGGACACAATTATTTGATACTATTATGTGTATTTGGTATTGTTATAATATTTTATATATAACAACACAGTAAAGATTACAATCTAAAGCATACTATTCTGCAATATTCTCATTTATATACATATCATTTCTATAAAAATGTTGCGTTTCCTTATCTCGAATTAAAGTTTGTACGAATCCACTTCAAACTCATCCAAATCGAAATTTTCAACGATAAAGAAGAAGTCGTTAAATTCCTAAGCAAGAGCATCCCTAAGTTATGGCGCCAAACAGACGCCGACTTTAAAATGCGGCGCAGGCGCACTAGCAGAACGCCTATCGATTGTAAACAAAACTCGAGGCGACCGCGTGGTTTGGATCAGTGTGGCGACGACTCTCGCGATTGAAGGAGGTATTGGAAGTGTGTTTTTCCTCTTCCACATCTTTAAGTTCGATTAGAGGAATCGCAGGTTCGCATCGTTAATTCTTTACTAATATCTTCTAAAGAAGAAACAGAGAAGAACGTATCGAGCTATCGACAGAGTCGGCGATTTCACTTAGCAATTCGGTGATCGAGGTTTAAAAGAAATTGAAAAGAAATTCTATCGACAAGTCTATCGAATTGGCCTACTTCAGATATGCAGTTAGTAAGATACAAGTTAAATATGTATAGATTCGTGTAATTGTCTTCTTACCACTCAACGAATGACGAAGAATACTCTAACAAGCGAGTTTAAGAGGCGTCTTTGAAGTTCCACTCTGCTCTTTAATTTTCCTCACTGGTAAACTTTGATGTTACTTTCGATCCAAAGAGCGCACAAGAGGATAACTGGCCTACACGCAGCAACAGGTTTCACAGAGATTTATTTCTGTTTTGAGCTGTTCGATCGATGAATCCGAGCAGTTGGACCGTTGCACTGGCTGTTGCTCGCAGCATATGTAGCCTGACTTGAATAAGGGCCCCTGGTAGGACTGCAGGTAGTCTTACAAAAGGGTCCAAATACAACGTTGTCACATTTCATAAGAAACTCAAGGCGGTGGCCTGCGTAACAGCAACAGCGCCCGTCGAAGAGTAAGATACGATAATACAGTACCAAAGGTACATGATAACTGCAGCAATACAAATAATGAAGATCAACAAGCCGATTTAAGAAATTGTCGTCATGAAATAATGCTTTAGCGGGAAAAATTTCAACCGTGTTTTTCTTCGGCATAGTTCCCATTTACATAGAGGAAAGAAAAAGATAGGCACGAGCCGAGAAAATAGACGATTAGTCGAGATCAACGATCGTGGAATAGAGTGAACGATCCATATAAACAATGAGGTCTCTGAATCGTTCCATCATCGATCATATTGTCGAGACTTCCGCTTGAAGTTACCCGCCAAGCGATTCAGATACGGACATTGCCTGGTTGCGATTTTGATACTATATATTACGTGGAATATCGATTGACGCTACTTACGAACCGTAAAAAAGAAAGAGAGTCGTAAAAAATGTCGCTCACCTCGACAGAGGTTTGGAACGAAACCTTGTCAATAATGAATTCGACACTGAACTCGACGCTGAACTCGACGCTGAATTCGACGCTGAATTCGACGCTGAATTCGACGCTGAATTCGACGCTGAATTCGACCCTAATATCCAACGTTGTTCTGAATCCATCAAAAAGACACGTGACTTTCGCCTCTCAGGTGGTACTCACCCTTGTATATATTACCGGCGTAATTGGCAATGTGTCTGCTCTAGTCATACTTTTTCATCGAGATAAGGTAATAACACTTCCATTGCGTATTCTACGACTAATCGATAACTTCTATCTCTAATTTGTTTAATAATATTGAAATTCTATTATACATGTATCTATCGATATATATTATAACTTCTGTTAATAGGATAATTATTAAAGATAATTAATATTATAAGACTTTAATATTAGTAACGTTGGAATGATATTATATTTGTATTTATTGGTAATATTTTATATTGAATGCTAACAACAGAGAAAGAAACTAATTGTGTCTTGTAAATTACTGTCACAAAGTATCTATTTAAACGCTTCTAAGAAATGTGATTGATAGTAATCCCTAGAGATACTGTTATTTGTGAAGCAATAGTTATTCATACTGTTATTTGTGAAGCAATAGTTATTCACAAATAACAGTATCTCTATTAACAGTGGGTATATCCCTAAACAAATATTTCGATGCGGGTTTAAATGCTAATGAGTAATAGATATCGCGCCCTTGATTCGAAAATACGTAGCTCAGAAACATTGGTTCTCTGGATGTCTAAAAAAACTATCTTTAAACACATAGTAATATATCATCTTATTCATCAAAATTATCAGTGCGAAAAAAATATTCATAAAATAGGATCATATAATATTTTTGTCGTTTCTAGTTTATAATCCTAAAGAACTTTTTTATAGTGATATCTCGAGAACATATTTTACGAGTTATTCAGTGGAAGATTACTTTTGTAGCAAGGGTGTGATATATCTCATTGAGCATAATAGAGAAAGTTGATGTGTGTATGCTGAATATATGAGAGAGAAATTCTTTGTATAATACACTTTATCTCATTCAATACTACCGACCAACATAAGCAGTGACAAAATATGTTTACTTTTTAATAATAAAGTGAATAGTATATAGGCTACTTGTACATAGAGTTACAATATAAAAAGGATATATTAATAATAAAATAAAATTAAAATTCAATAATAAAATTAATAATGTACAGATTGTAATTAAAAAAGAAGAGTTATATATCAAAGAGTACAAACAGTAAGATAAATTACAGAAATTCTCAAAATAATCCAAATATATTCAGTAATTTGAGCTAATTGGTATATAAATTGAAATAAATTGTTTCAGAGGAGAAACCGAAAACATTTGGTGATGCTGCGTTGTTTGGCCATCAACGACCTGGTCGCATTGTTAGGGATGATGGTGCAAATGTACATTACGATCTATGTAGGCAGTGTGATGTCTACCAGGGGGTTTTGTTCTCTTCGGGTGGTATGGAGGCTCTTCGGTTTATTCAGTGGTTGCGTAGCCATCGTAATGGCAGCTGAGAGGTGGCTAGCCTTGACCAGACCCTTCGTTTATCAGAGGGTAAGTCAAGATCCTTGATAAACTTTTTCAAACGACCAACTAGTATTGACTTTGGTATTGGCAGGAGCTTATCGTTGGATTTTCCCTTCATCTTACATTTACTTTCACGTCGTTAGATCCTATCTAACACTTGCAGGCTACTTGAAGCTGTATATCTTCAGTTACATAACTTAAATCGAGTATTCAAAACATTATTGAAAAATAATATACACATATATCATAAAAAGTTGAATAAATTTTTGGACCGAAAATGTTTCTCTTTTTCTCAATTAGTTATTCATATTCACGATAGCTTGTTCTCGCATCGAACATGATCGGGAAAGTGGCGCCAAGATTTTCTCGCAAGGATATCCTGACGATGAAAGACAGATACGAAAATCTTGAAATTCAAATTAAAACTTTGGAAAAAACGCAGCGTTTCCCTAATTGGTTAATTATTTTTAAAAATCGTTATTGCGTTTTACTATTCTTGCAATTAATTCGATAATTAGAGATTGAAGAACACACTGATATGGTCGAAAAAAAAATTAATTTTTAAATTAACTTCTAAATGAATTAATTCGTTTTTATTAAATAAATATATTGATATTTAATCCAAATTTCCGCGAAATTTTTCCGATATTTCTTCATGAGGTATTTTCAAGGTTTGTGAAGTATTTTAACAGTAAATAATAGTAATAAGGAGGTTCGGATCAATCTTCTGAATATTAATTGAAAATTATGCAAAATACGGACGAAATCGATCGAAAATAAAAGCAAGAGTCTAATACCAGAAACACTAGATATTATTCTATTAGGACTAGTTTGAAACTATATACGTTACAGAGATAAAAGGAGAGTGAAAACACCATAGTAACATAGTCGAAGCAGCTTCATAGGTTTTATCTGTACGTGATAAAAGTTACGTTAAGAATGTAGGTAGATGTACCATATGGACCTGACCCATTTTTTCAATAGACAACATTGACAGGAATTGATGTGAATATTTACTGAAAATGACAATGCTCTTTAATATTTTATTGATAATATTTGTACTCTGTAAGACATTGTAGAAAAATGTTTGCGCATACTTGTTATTAGGGATTATACAATGCCGAACTTTTTACACCTATCGCTATTAACTAAGATAGTTTACTTAAATTAGATATTTATTAGACTTGCAATAAGTTAGAAGCAACTGGAAATTGATATTTATTTAACTACAATTACTTCTTCATATCACTTTATTCGCTATACTCTATTTTAAAAACTAACTATATGACCGGAGCGTTAAAACCGGAAGATCATTCATTGGAAATGTTGAATCAGAGAACTTGACACACTGCAGTTCTTTCATCAAAAGTAAGCAAGAATTAATATTATCATAAAAAAATATTTGAAAAATGGTATAAAATATCTTTTTACTTGAAGGCGATGATATCATTGGTTTTTTGTTAGATATCAATCATTAAAATACATACTTAAGGAAAATATTCGCAATGAAATTCTTCAGAATCTGAAGATGTACGTACGGTATCAGGGTTGACAGTATGCAAATATTAACTCCATCACTTGGATGTAGCCAACGATTCGGTCGAATCAATCTACGGCCATTTAAAACGCAGCGGAAACAATTATTTAAACTGGCTGAGGAACAAGTGTTTCTCTGATGCAGTTGGACTATCAAAATGTATATCCTGTTTCCCTTTAACATTATGTTGTGTAATTCGACAAGTGACCAAAGAAGAAGGATTATTTTCGTAAAACAGTTTTGTCAAATATAATAGAGAGACATAAATTACTTTCAGATATGAATCAGATATAAATTATTTTTTCTGGCTACTGTTTAAGCGGAATCGTAATATCATTTACGTAGAAAAATTATAAGAAATTTGTTGATAATACGTTTGGCCCATTTTACTTTATTTGAAATTATTTCTCGAATGATTTTATCAAATTTTGCAATTCTTTGATATATATTTTTTGGTCAAATTAAAGAAATGTGATTAAAGGGGATCATGGTTCACAGCAGGCGGTCACATTTCCCATGATAATGATAACACGTGATAGCTTTGGAAAGTCCTTAAGTTGTTTCTGAGAAAAAGAAAGACGTACGTGATCACCAGCAGCTAATTATTTCATGTCCCGATTAAAAAAATTTATTTTCATGTTAATACCATGGCTAAATTTGGTTTGGGAATGAAACATGTGTGCTTTATCGGCACTGAATACAATTGAACTTGTTGCGTCGCGTGTCGCGGTGAAAAATTCGTGACCCATATTGTAGCCCAAATATGTCCACGCATAACGCCTATACTGTTTTCAATCATTGAGTTGTTCATTCGATATTTAATTTCACTAGATTATTTAAATATATTCAATGTCTTTATACACTGTTCGATTTGTGATGTTACTCTTGGATCATTATTGTTAAATTTTATCGTCCTCGATTTAATTAGTGTATTAAGAAATTTCCTTGGCACATTCCATATTTTTTAAACAATAGTTTTCATCTAAAATTTATTATCGAAGAAAATACTTTTACAAGTTTCAATATTTTATATTGAATTCTTAGTTACTGTAAGATTTTTAAAATAATACGATATAATTTCTATTTATGTTACGCTATATACTACAGATTAAGTAATGAAAAAAAAAGAATTACGAATTCATTCGAATTTCGTACCTCTTGAATTATTTAGCACGTATCTCGACTTTTAGTAGGCAGAGATTCAGGGTCGGTGAAATTAATGTAAACCACACTTCTGCACTGAATGGTCAGTCACTGGTATTTAAACTTTTTCTTAGGATACGTGTATCCACGCACGTACAGTGGCCGTAAACTTGAAACCATATGATACAGTATCATTTACTAAAGTTATAGCTGTAAAATTAATGCTAGGATTATTTCC
Organism: Bombus impatiens; assembly: GCF_000188095.3. Taxonomy (NCBI): domain Eukaryota; kingdom Metazoa; phylum Arthropoda; class Insecta; order Hymenoptera; family Apidae; genus Bombus; species Bombus impatiens. The sequence continues at coordinate 545,459 of NT_177388.1, read as the reverse complement.
ATAAATTATACATCTTTATCCTTTACCTACCTTATCTCTATTATAGTGTGTATTTTTCTGTGTATGTACTTATTGGAACATTTATATATTTGCACCATAATTGGAAAAAATTATGATTCAATTATCTTGTAACAATTCATTTAACTCGATACTTGATACGATAAAGGAATTATACGCTACTACATAACATATTCATAGTTTACACCAAATATCACATTTTATTAAATACGAGATATCCCACAATTTTTGAGCCAGAGTTTATTTATCTACATATGTGTTCAATATTTTCATCAAGCTGACACCAAAAACCACATCCCAATATAGTTACGTTATAGCTGTCAGACTACAATTGAAATAATCTTTATAAATTACAATCGTTTATCGACAATCATTAATACGTTCATCAATATGACCGTTTCTCGGCAGTCATCAATATGTTTCACATTTACGAGCCATAATTAATTTTCATATTGCATCTTGTTTGTTAAGCTGGAACTTTGTATTTTTCTATCAATAACGCTGCACTATAATTTTTCTCTAAAATACCAAAGACTGAAATCAATCGTCTGTATAAAAAAACGTCGTCCACTTTATCATCCATACGCATCATACTTCCGCTTTAATGGAGTAACTTCAAAAATGGGCCACAATCAACTGGTCGATTCAAAGCAGATTAGAAGGAAAACTAGAAAATCCAGTCCTCTTGTTAGCAGTCACTCCAGAGAACTCGTTGAACACGCTATAAATTTAGAACATGATAGATCTCACCTTTGATTGCGGCGGGTAGGTGACTTCAAGGATATAAGAGCAGAAGACGAAAAGATGATTATAATGTCGACGAACTGCGGATTGATATCCTCTGAACGCGTGTGGATTGTTATTATCTGTAACAGATTCCTCTCTATCGGTCCAAACATAGTGTCGCAATCTCAACAACACTTTGATGATGGTTTAACGCTAAATTTGATAAAAAATTAGAATTATAAAATGAAAAATGAAAAAGGAAGAATTGTGACTCTAAGCCGAAATGAATTGGATCAATGATTGGACACTACGTAAAATTATCTTTCGATTTTATGCGAAGACTATCTTCGCGATATTAGCTCGTAAACGTCGTGTTCGCGACGAATATATGAAAAGAGGATATATGAATTGGCAACGAGTGATTCACGATGTGAGAACGCACTTTCGCGAGGAACCCCGGACCAATGTTTCGTTTTTCGCTTCTAATAACCAACGAAAATCACGAGCTAACGATTGAGAAATAGTCTCCACTCTATCGCGTTTCCACGAAATATTTTGGTTACATAAGAGGGAATTCGGAGCTGCTTAAGTGCTTTATGGAACGAATTTTTGAGCCAAGCGTGGCTTGCAACGAAAAAATGAAGATCGCTAGGAGAATCGTGTTTTAGGTCGGTGGAAGTTATGACGCAGTAACTTCTTGTTGGAACGTTTTTTTAGAGATATATTGGGGACCAATTAATGAAGATAGAGGATAAAAATACTGCTAGCTTCTTGATATTTTAAACTCGTGAAGAAGAGATTGATCTAACCTTGTAGGATGTAGAATTTTATAATTAGACACTCTTTGGATAATAATTTAAAATATTATTTCATTATATACAGGGTCATTGGTAACTGGTGGTACAAGCGGAAAGGGGGTGATTCTACACGAAAAAAGAAGTCGAAAATATAGAATAAAAATTTTTCGTTTGAGGCTTTGTTTTCGAGAAAATCCACTTTGAATGTTCGCTCCGTACGCGTGCACTTTATCACGTCTCGTTATAACGGATCTCACTGTAGATTTTGAAAAAATTAAAAAAAGAACAATTTTTTTATTCTATATTTTCGACTTCTTTTTTCGCGTAGAATCACCCCCTTTCCGCTTGTACCACCAGTTACCAATGACCCTGTATATATGTATTTTTCTTTTTTTTGATTGGAGGTTTAGAGTCGCGTGAAAAATTGATTTTTTTATATTCTCCAGGGTAACATTAAAGCAATTAAAAATTATTGATACTGTTAAGCTCATTTTGTTGTTCAATTATATGTATGTAGGTATATAGAATGCATTAGCATTATCGTCATAACCTCATACTCGTATCGTGTTCGATAACCGTAAATGATCGCATGTACAATAGCATATTATTTCACACTAAGTGACTATGTTTTAAAAGATGTGGTACATTTAATGTTTCCTAATTCGGCCCACCCCGCCCAAAGGAAATCAATGTAACTAACGGAATGAAAATAATGCTTTTATCTATAGTTTTTGCCAACTAGAAGAAAACAGATTCAGCTAAAATTTATTAATGTCGTGATAGAATATTATTTTCGTAATTTGTCGAGAAACAAAATATTACATATCAAGCTTTTTATTTATCGTTGAACATGTGGATAACTTTATCCGTGTAATATCGCTTCTTTACTCGTGGATATTTACAGTTATGGTGTGAGAAATTTTCACTTCTGCCGAAATAAAGTGGTCAATTGTAGACATATTGTAAGGATGTGCGGTACACGATTGTGAAAATTAGTTTCCTGTTTTAAAATATATATAGAGAATACTTTAACTTATCTTTTTTCTGTTGGCGATATTAAGAAACGAAATATTATCTTACATTCCTTGATTTTATCCGGGAACGATATATCAAGGTAACTAAGTCTGAAAACTCATTAGTTCAATAATGCTTGTAAATTACTATGTTTTGGCTTCTTAACTCCATCGTTTATTTTTAGCTGTTTATCATCTTTTTTTAACTGTATGTTTCAAATGTTGTACTTTAATAAAATTGTGCTTTAATAAGCATTATTTTAATAAGGGAGAACAAAATTTCATAAGTACATAGTTATAATCATAAATATTCACACTTTAGATCTTTCTAGTTGATAAGATTATAGTCTGAACCTAAACTCTCCAAGTATTTTGTACTGTTATTTATTTTATTATTTGGCTATTAATATTTGTGAACGTTACATCAAACAGAGAAGAAATTATTCAATCTTCATCGTCATCTATTTCTCAGACTTAACACTCGTAGTACCTCGTAATACCTACCAACCTCCTGATTTTAGTCGCCGTGAAACAATGTTTCCTTTGATATAAAGAGCAGAGTCGCGAATTATGTATCGACTACAGCAACTTTCTGTTCATCGAATTTAAGATTTCTAGATTTCTTGAGAGCATCCAATATTATTTTTAAAATGTACGTGTCAAAATTAAAATTGATCTGGTATTTAAAAGGGAAAAGGAAGAAGGGAACATATGAATAATTAAATAACGTAAAAAAAGAACTAATATTTTACAAGCAACAAAAAATTCTGTAAAAAGCATCATATAGTCAGTGCAAAAAGTATTCGTAGAGTGTCAAAAAACAAGTGTCTAAAAAATGGCAAAAATATATGCGTAATAAGTATTTGTACTGTTACAGTTTAATGGGAAAAACTAATAAGACTTACCTAATACATATCCAGGAGAGGAAATTGCCAAGTTTAATTATTTTAATGCTTAGTGGGGTTTCCTTCTGATTTTATTATGGCTTGAAGCCGTTGTTGAAACGACAAAACATTGAAACATTGAATTTATTAAATTGATGAGTAATTTACTTGAAGTATTTTTCTATTCTTCTGAAAGAATCCTTTTTCAATCATTCATTGATGAAATACGGTGACTCCGTATTTTTCGTTTCAGCCGGTCATATATATTTTCGATAATATTTATATCTGTGGATTGTGGAGGTGTTTTTAGGCGTTCCGAAATACAAGATTCAGGCTCGCGTATTACTAACATTATATTTTGGGTCGTTTTTTTGTATCGCGATGAAACTGTCTTTTCAACCCACTTTTTTAAGAGATTATTTTTTAAATATCTATGTACATTGTATCCTATGAAGCAATAACGACGAATATGTTTTTTACGCATATGTTTTTACTATTTTCTAGATATTTATTAATATTTTTAAAACAGGAATAGGATCGCATTCCGTTCTTTTTTTTCGAAAATTATATGAAAACTATATTGAATATGAAAATTATATTTTTTATTTGTTAATAAACAATGTGCTATAATAATTTTGTTAAACTTAAGTACTCTATGAATATTTTTTACAGTGATCATATAAAAAGAAGTTAAGAGTTGGTCATTTTAAACATTCTGGTAATTTTGATATTGTAATAACACGTTGCGTTGTAAAACAGCGAATATTTCTCGAAAGGCAATAGCAGAAGCAGGAGGTACAATAAAAACGACACGATGTCTCAGCAATTATTACAGTTTTCCTTAACCCCTTTATTTTCTCTACGTACTGAACGCCTCTTGTGAATGGGCTTCCGCTTTTTCCTCTGGAAAGCACTTAGCCACCTCCGCAGAAGTACAACAAAAAGTTGTCGGTGAAGGTTTCATTTCTTCTCCCATTTCTCAAAGAACACGTTTGCCACGACGTTTGAGCGATGATATTCGTATATTTGTTTTAGACGTACATATAAAAGAATATGATAAGAAGAATATTTTATTCATTATTTCGTTTTTGTGTTGAAAAAAGATGTTTTAATTAAATAATATGATCAAGTACTGTCTAGAGCGATTTATTACATACGGCAACGTGTTTTATGGACTGCATTAATTTTTAATACAAGTTTTTTACGAGCTGAAGATAAATTCAATGAGAGCTAGAAAAATGTCAGATTACTAACCATTAATTCTTATGACATTCGTAATATCATTGTTCACAAAATTATTTATTGTATGATCTAATTTATGTATGAAATAGACTGTAAATTATTTAAATCCATAATAATAAGTAATCTTTACGTTTCTCATCTTTTATTTCCACCTTTGCGAATAAGATAGTGTAGAAATTGGGCAACCCGTTCAATCAGACAAAATTGAACGCTCAGGTAAACTTACGCAATAAAAAAAGCAACTCTCGAGACCCCAACCTAATTTCAATAAAAATATAATACCCTATATAAAATTTTAAGCAAACGATACCTCATGCTATCTCACCGATGTACTGTTCTAAATGTTCCACAATTGTATTAGTGATTCTTGTATATTCAGTATATTCAGAATATTACATTTTTTGTACCAGGTAAAATATTATTTGTGTACTATTTCAAGATTTACAGTCTGCTTTTTTATTTTTATGATGCAAACATCTATATTATCATGTCAAAACAATTCTATTCCCTTACAGTAATTCAAAAACTTTTGGGAACATACGTCTCCAAAACATAACGTTCCGCAAATAACAACTAGCACGATAAGTTGCTTCAACCCTTAAGCGCAATATCTGGAAAATACAGAATTTCATTCTGCAAATAGTGAGCTTTACTTTCTTTAAATTCCAAGAGTCCATCTTCGAGAATTGTCTACTTGATGACGAAGAAACTTTCCACCCCATGTAAACAATGATATCATAGTGATTCCCTTTTCGCATTTTTCCTATGCCCAAGACATCTAAAATAAGATCTAAGATCGTCAGCAACCCTAGTGGTATAGTGACGCAGATCAAGAGTTCACCTATTTTAAGCCGAATGTTGTCTAAAAGAAAAACACCATCTACATTATATCTGGTTTCCGTTCATAAGATTCCTCGTGTTGTCTGGAAACGTTGAAACTCATTTACAAAATAGCGATGACTCTTCCTTTCGACGCCATTCTATTTACCAATTGCTCGTTGTTACAATCGGTCCATTAGAATCGAATCGATATTCTTTGTTTGCTTTCTGCCACGCGTCATTCATCGAAGTTCATTGACTTTGCCTCATTGAGCAATGATCGATGCGATCATACGTGTCGAAGAAGGACATGTGGTTGTGAATGTAAGCAAAAAGAAACTGATACTAAACTCTGTTTTCACCTTGTGCACTTGTTTCTTTATGGAAAAGTTGGTATAGCATATGCTGATAAGGGATGGAAATACTATTTTTTACCCAGAACTCTGAAGTCAGTCAACAGTGCTTTGAATATAGCAAATTCATAATATAACATAGGATAAATTACTGCTAGAATTAATTTTGAAAAATTCAATCTTTTGGGATTGTAAAATTCTTGTACGAATAATTATATATAATAATGAATAATACATAATCGATAATAAATAATAAAATAATCATCATAATATTTAATTATAACATGTAGGTAGTAATTATTTCTTAATTTTTTTCCTTTCTTCGATTACCACACTATCGACGGAACATATACTATTTCCTGCTTCTTGTACTACTAAATCTGTGACACGTATGTGTTTCCTAGCAGGTGACATACCCAGCAATTGTACGTTGCATGCTAGTGCTCTGGTTAATCGCCCTGGCGTTGACAAGCATGCCAGTTATGGGTTTTGGCGTGTATTACAAAGGCGAACGATGTATTCGATACAGAGAAGCCACCGATCCAACTGATATCGCCTACGCGTATGTTTGGTTCGTTTTCGGTAAGTACGAGGTATCGCTGAGATTAATAAATCCTTAAATATGTTTCAGTTACTATATAATAATTTGATGTGGTGAAATCTTGATAATCCGAATCGTTTTTTATTGGGCCCTTCATTCATTTAATGAAAGGAAAATAAAATGGAACGATTGACGTGTGTCTAAAGCGACTTGTGTATTTGTTTATTCCTTTTTTTTTATTTTGTATGAATTAGTACACAGTAACAGTGTTGCCATAACTCTAAACAACAAAACGATACATTTTGATAATTCCTATTTTAAATTCGATCAATATCGTTAAGCGATCACTGCAGTTTGTGATCTTTGTCACAATGATTCAGCCTTAATTGAAAATTGAATGAAATGTGCTGTAATGCTAATATGATTAACAAAAATGATTTTACAAAAATTGTCATTCACAATTTCTTGAAACTTTTGCACGGTTGATTGTTCTATAATTGTATTATGTGAAAAAGAAATAATTTCCATATCAAATGTATATTTGCATATTGTGAAGATCTTAATTGCTCTTTTTAAACGGCAGGTACGGGTCTCTGCCTATCGATAGTTTGGTGCAATTTGGCGGTTTCTAGAGCGCTTAGTAGGCTAAATCACAAAACTGGGCTGCTCCGACGAGTGACGAGATCTTCTTCAAGAGCGAAGCCACTTTTGTCAACGTCAGGACCAACACCAGAAATCGTCACTACCGCGGAGGAAAGGGCATTCGCAAGATTAATGGCCGTACTATCAATATCGTTTGTTGTCTGTTGGATGCCACAAATGGTAAGCGATCGATCGTGGAAGTAATTGATTAAATTAATTCGTTCACGCCGGAACACCCTCGACAATTAAATGACTCTTGCGATTGTTTTTGGCAAGCTAATTAAAATTCGGAGAAGTCGTAACTTCCAGTCCTTCCGCTTTCGAACATCTTTGGATAAAGACGTGTCTTTAGATACTTAATTACACTAGGTAGCATCTAGAATTGTCTATCAAGAAAATATCTTTAATTACATTCTTTGTCTTGTCTTGCTACAATTTATTTCCTAACAAAGGATTTAAATTGTTAGATAAATTGTAACTGATTGCAAGGGAGATTAAAAGAATAGTGTTTTATCATTTTATATTTTGCATCGCTAATCTTTTCATTGATTTTAAAGTTTGTTAAATTGCACAATTTTCTTGTAAATTGTAAATTTTCGTGTAATATTAAAAAATGTAGTAATATCAAGGAACCAGCAAGTGACAATATCGATTCACCTGTGTTATCATGGATTATAATTTTATGTTCCCTTTAATACAACGCTGACAATTAAATCGTAATTAATTCATATCTATTTGTATTGTATTTGCTCATCTCGTTGTCATCTTAATTCACCATAATGATACGTTTTGTCAACGGATTGCGAGAAGGAAGTCTCTATGATAGAAGAGCTTCCGGTTACTCTCTTTTATGGAGGCAATGGTGTTTACGTGACGCGGTTTTCGAAGATCCTTTCGACAATAGTATTTGCTCCAACACCGACAAAACATCGATAAAATTTGCCGTCGTATCTGCCGTGACGAGACTTTCAAAGTGAAACAACATTTTTCATTCTATACCATGTACCTTTCGTAAAGTATCCATCTAACAATTGATAATAATGTACTAGATGATATTTGATTCAATTCCGATATTGATGTAGTTGATATAACATTAATCGATGTTTAATTATGTTGACGTGTAGTTGAATAAACTGAAAAAGGCTAGTTCAATCAAAAAGTATGTACTAAACATATTTTTCATTGTCTTCTTTTTACAACGAAAATATTCCTTTAACTGCCAATAACAATGGCTTGTAGTAAACGGTAAAGTAAACTCAGTTGAATGCTCATCGCTCATAGCATCAGTAGCAGTTAAAGAGTTAGAATATTTATGTAATTATATATTTTGTCTTATCTTTGATCTTGAAATAATGAATGAAATCTGTCAGATCCAGTACATCAAAGGAGGCATTGGACAGTGAAGTTACGGATTTTTATTCAAAGATCCACAATATTTCACTATATACGTATTATGGCGTCGAAAAGCGGACATAGATAAACATAGGTTCATTGATTCATAAATCCAGATAGGAAATTTCGTGTTATTCCAGAGGAATCATTGCCATTGCCCGAAGCTTTCGCATTCCTGAATTTTTAATCCAATGTAATCAGAATGTATTCTGCCGGCAAGAATACAATCGCCTCGAACAATGCACTCACTGTAGTACGGTGATTGCATACTCACGAGCATTCCGCATTTCCATCTCCTTATCCGCTCAGCATCTTATTCAACGAACGTTGTTTTCCTCACAAAACGTGTAACGTTCCCTGAAGTCCAGTCAACCACTCGAATCTCACGTTTAAAGCTTGCACTTGAACTTCTCACAAAATTATTCATTTTCTCGTTTTTGAAGCTGTTTCCAAGGATGATGGAAATAATGTAACGATTTGCTCGAGCAAAATTGCAAACGTGACGCATTTCCGCTGCCTGCGATGAAGGTTAAACACGAGGATTTAGTTTGGAATATCGTCACGTACGATCGATCGCGACGCTCGCAAACGATCGATCTTTGTAACACGTTAATGTTCGCTTTGTAAACGAAACCGGATGTTGGAGAGATTTTTGATGAGGAAAATTTTCCACAACGTCTGTCGTCGATAACCATGTATTTCTGTCATTGACCCTAGAGGCGTGCGTTCATACTGATTCTATGGTGACCGTGATACTTTTCATTCTACGCTGTTTTCAGCCAACGTACCTCAAATTATAATTATACTTTCCTAATAGTGATCATTGTGTTTCATAATTTTGAAACTTTGTGAAGTCGTCGTTCTGAGTTAGAGTTGATTTGAGCTGAATTAAAAATCGTAGAGTTTCTGTAAACCACATATCTCGATCTTTCTGCGCAGTTGAACTACTGTTAGTAATTGTATGAAATAAAAGTTAATATAAGTATTAATAAATTGTCTTGTATTAAAACAAGTGACTCTTACAAATTGTAAATTAATTGTCATACTTGATATTTTCAGGTTGTACGCAACAATATTTATACACGCTTATTAAAATTAATTACTTTTTCTTTTATATTAATCTCAATTATTAAGTTTCATAGGTTGTTTTTACTTTACTATGACATTACTGTTTTGTTTCGATAGATTTCCATCCCATTGGCACAGTTCGCAATGCAATTACCTCAGAAGGCGCTATTCGCGCGAAAACTGATTCGTATGTTTCACCTGGCGGCCGATGTTCTTCTTTGTATTCACTTCACCCTGGATCCGTACATTTACGTACTATTGAGAATGCCACGGCCACGATTCCGCCTTCTGAAACCCCTTTGCAAGATCTGTTGGCCAGTAAGAAGCCGGTCGAGTTCGTTCAATGGTGAGTCTCATCAATTCGAAACGGAAATTACGTGTGTAGAGGAGGTGGGAACAATTAGTCACGCAAGTGGGACCCGATAGTATAGAAATTTGATATATATTGCGGAATATCTACTTCGAATATTTGATATGAAGGCCACAGGTGAAAAACATGATAAGTCATATTTTCCATCTTCTTTAAAAAACGAACAATTTTTCTAAAATTCAATACGTTGTTTACTCCACATCAAAACTATTTCTCCATTTCAGTTTGGGATTAAATATATGTTTATGTCACCTTCTTGAACTCGTAACAAATATTAATACCATTAATTATACAGTTTATTATTAATTAAGTCAAATTAACATAACAACTAAACTTATATTACTCGTTTCTTTTATCAGATTATTCTCTTCTTTAACTATGTTATATATTCTATACAACTTTTCAGTCACCAACTGACATAGAATTTAGAATGTTAACAAAGATTGACTTGTCATGTTTTTCTTGTGTGGATTTCAATATTCAATATTGTACATTAACATTTAGTAATAATATAATATTTAATAACATTAATAATATTATCTTAAAAATAATATTTAATAATATTCTGTTAATAAGAAGTACTATCTTAAGACATTTTTTATGATTAAATAAACGTAAGATATCTCTCGTCGCAATTGCGTGACTTATTTTACACTGTATAATTGAACCTTTCCAATTAACCACTGTTTTACTTTGAATCGTTTGAACGACTAAAGAACAAAGGGTAATTGGTCTATGTACTTTTGGTTTTCAACGTGTCATTTAACATGAATATCGTGAGTTTGTCTATCGGAAAATGGTTTGCCTAAAGGTCTACTTAACCATTATACGGTTTCTTCATGGTACGCATAACGAGAAGTTAGAAGGCCGATAAAGAAGGCCCTCAGGGGACGATGATCTTTTGGTTGCCTCGCAACAAATAGGGGACTTTCACACGAGCTGCAAATTGATATTGAATCGATTCTTAGTGACGATTTGGATAAGCAAATTAGTTCTTACCGAAACATGTTTGAGTCTCCACTTAACACGTCCTTATCATTTCCTAATCAATGTACTTTGTTATAACTTATACTATAATCTCCTGATCAATATAATTGGTTGATCTTCTAATCAATGTACTCTATTATAATAATATATTCTATCGTTTCCTCGTTTAATCTGGCCTAGCGTTCATAGTACACTGTAATTATTGCACGCCGCTTGTGAAAAGAAATTTTCAATCAAACACAGTAGCTATTTTATTTTGGAGGTACAAAGTATAAACCTAATGAAAATATGTTAAAATCGTTAAACCACGTGAGATAGGGGGATTTTTGTTTTTAGGTTTTTGAAATATGCATTATCGCTTAAAATTTACAAGTTTGGGATCACTCCATAGTTTACACACAAAAAAAAGAATAAAAAATTAAAAAAAACTAATTCACTATTTATTATTCTTGGTAGGTTTAGGAGAAATACCTTCCATTATCTCTTATCTCTGTAGTGTATTTTTGTGACATCTCATTGCATTTTTATTTAATTCATACACATGACATGACTCGTCGAAACATTTGAAAAATAGATACAACCTAATAATCATAGCCTTCTTCTTCATAATCTTTCCACTGTAGTTAAGCAAAATAAAAATCGTACAATTTCTTCGTAATTTCGATATTTCGATCGATATCGATGCCAACTGAAGGTAATAGGTTTGCCAGGCGTTTGATGAGATATTATTGGTTAAGATATTTTAGTTAATAATCGAAACTATTTTAAATATTCTCCTAATTGCCAACACAATGATCGTAATTTCGTAACATCAAATTTTTTTCATAATTTTGCTCGATATCGATTCCAGTTCAAAGCAATGGATTCGCCAGTTATTCGATGAAAGTTCGTAGCGCGGTTACTCGTGTATATACCAAGCGAAGATCTTCCAACGTTCTCGAAGAGCATGCAGCTCAAGCCTGCCTAACATCGTGACTATTGAGCCGTTTCAGGAAGATCATTCGCCGAAGCCTATCTCAGATCGGCACCGCCACTAAATGAGGATCGTGTTCCTCGCTGACGGGCATGGAGGGTGCCTCGGTGATCGGGTTCGACGGATCACCACTGCTGCTCTGGTGGTCTGTGGTACCTGTCAGGTGTTAGAGATTCCATTTCAATCGTACGGATCATCAACATCAGCCTAAGCTGATAGGAGAATACTACTTCTGCCAAAAGTTCTTCATCAGCTATGTTAATGAGAAAACTGATTGTTAAACTATGCAGATAATTATGCTATCGCTGAAAAGGTTGGGATCACTTATTCGATATGAAGAAATATTTGGGCTCCTATGTTTTTTATCAAATTTTATTGTTTTATGTTCGTTTATTTTTTTGCGTAAAACCATATACTTTCTGGTTGTACTACTAGTTACGGAGCCTCCTGTATATTTAAAAAATATATATATATACAGGGTGGTTGGTAACTAGTGGTACAAGCGAAAGGAGGTGATTCTACGCGAAAAAAGAAGTCGAAAATATAGAATAAAAATTTTTCGTTTGTGGCTTTGTTTTCGAGATAATCGGCTTTGAATTTTCGCTCGGTACGCGTGCACTTTATCACGTCTCGTTATAACGGATCTCACTGTAGATCGTTGTCTCGATGAAAAAATTAAAAAAAAATTTTTTTTATTCTATATTTTCGACTTCTTTTTTCGCGTAGAATCACCTCCTTTCGCTTGTACCACTAGTTACCAACCACCCTGTATATATATATATTTTTTAAATATACAGGAGGCTCCGTAACTAGTAGTACAACCAGAAAGTATATGGTTTTACGCAAAAAAATAAACGAACATAAAACAATAAAATTTGATAAAAAACATAGGAGCCCAAATATTTCTTCATATCGAATAAGTGATCCCAACCTTTTCAGCGATAGCATAATTATCTGCATAGTTTAACAATCAGTTTTCTCATTAACATAGCTGATGAAGAACTTTTGGCAGAAGTAGTATTCTCCTATCAGCTTAGGCTGATGTTGATGATCCGTACGATTGAAATGGAATCTCTAACACCTGACAGGTACCACAGACCACCAGAGCAGCAGTGGTGATCCGTCGAACCCGATCACCGAGGCACCCTCCATGCCCGTCAGCGAGGAACACGATCCTCATTTAGTGGCGGTGCCGATCTGAGATAGGCTTCGGCGAATGATCTTCCTGAAACGGCTCAATAGTCACGATGTTAGGCAGGCTTGAGCTGCATGCTCTTCGAGAACGTTGGAAGATCTTCGCTTGGTATATACACGAGTAACCGCGCTACGAACTTTCATCGAATAACTGGCGAATCCATTGCTTTGAACTGGAATCGATATCGAGCAAAATTATGAAAAAAATTTGATGTTACGAAATTACGATCATTGTGTTGGCAATTAGGAGAATATTTAAAATAGTTTCGATTATTAACTAAAATATCTTAACCAATAATATCTCATCAAACGCCTGGCAAACCTATTACCTTCAGTTGGCATCGATATCGATCGAAATATCGAAATTACGAAGAAATTGTACGATTTTTATTTTGCTTAACGATAGAAGGATATTTAAAACAAAGGAAAGTTTGAGTATGAAACTATTTTCGTTTTAGAAATCTTCAATATCATGAGAGTGAGTAACTGAGGAATAAATCTGATTAATTGAGATTGATACCTCGCTCATTTTTCGTGTACAATTTGCACATTTTCAATGTTCATACATTTCCTGTACAGTTTTCGTGTTATTGTACATGGTACATTTTACGGATAATTTTAATCGTTGTAATTTTGGATATTTTAATATTTTGATTACCTAATTAATTTTTTAACTGTTTTGTAAAAAAGGTATCGCGCTTTATATATCAAGGGAATTTAATGGGACTACATGAAAATATGACAGATGTTGATATTCTTATTTTCTGTTTTATTTTTTTTCTTTATATATATTGTTGAATTTTATTAGAGAAGTGAGTAAACAGCATTCCAAAAAATTATTATGGCACATGGTGCGTGTATCGTATTAATGGATGTACATTATATGTATATTAAAATAAAGCTTCAAAATGTTATAGAATACCCGGCAAAATATGTAAGACTCTACTCGTTTGCAGTCTGCAAGTGAAAGTGAGTGTTGTTTGTTCGGTGTACTTTTTTAAACCGGGTATTTTGCGAGAAATGTAAAAATTTGCTTCAAATTGTCTATAAAGAGAAAAATATACACATAAGATAATATATAATAACAAGAAGTGTAGTTAAGTGTATCAAGAACTATATTCTAAGTAAGTATAATAAAGTAAGTAAACAAGAAATGATCGCAATGAAAATTTCGACATATGCTTCTGGTACAGTTGCGTAAATATATGTCTAGTCAATAAATTAATGCAAGTGTGCAGTAGTTACAAAATGAATGCAATGAACCGACAATTTACCAAAGCATTAAATACAAAGCGTATTTTCATCATACAATGTACTTCCTTATAAAATTTAAATAGAACTTGAGAGAGAAATATATATATATCTTTCTTTTCTTCAAGATATGACACTGATGGAAATACTTATCGCATATAAATAGATTAATCAGTAGTCTCGTGCTTTATACTTAACAAACAATAAGTTGGTACTTCATTAGAGGAAGCCGATGTAACCTATAGCGATAAATACTTTATCACCTTCTATTGTATCAATATAATTATATTAATACATTTTAATTACTTCTTTTTTGTAATAAATTTGTTTAACAAATTTGTTTTTTTGTGAACTTTGTATCACTATAAATACTCAGTATTAATTCTTAGAGATCACTTTAGAGATTTAGAAACGGTTTTTTGTGTTTCTGATATCCGATAGAAAAAATACATATTTTCAATTGTCATAGGAAATAAATGTTAATAATTACATGTGATGACATTTAAAATGTAAAATTGATGGCTTGTCTGAATCTGTCTGGTGCTACGATATGTGAGGATTAATATTTGAATATAAAAATTCAAGTAACTGAATAAATTAATATTCGTGAGTTACTAAGTGCCAGTTTTATCGATTTTACATCTTAGATTTCGAACAAGATCTTACTTAACTTCGCTATTATTAATAATAAATAAAAAAGTATGATTTCAAACAAGTGATAATCAGCAATGTGCGTGTAGGAGACAACGAAATAACGAAACGAGTGGAAAGGAAGGAGTACATATAATACAAATATATTTTATACGCAATTACGTATCTCTTGCTTCTAGACACTTAACAACATTAATCAATAACTTACGGGACGCGATCGTTGCTGAATACATGACATCTTTCTTCCTTTTTTTTTTTATTGCACACTAGAAATATACCACAGTTGCATTCGTACACAGTATCAATCGCGATACGTCTGGCGTACTTTCACGTACCTTAAGTAGCTACAATAAATAATAACTTGACTTTTTAATTCCACGCTCGTCTCCCACGTTTTACTATCTACGTTCGTTCGATCGCTACGTTCATGTTCGCTACGAGATAAACAAAAATACACAGAGACGATCGTAACGAAATTTCATAGAATTTGTAAATATTCCTTGTTGACTAACAACACGTTGACTAACAAAAGATCGTCTACGCTTCCAGTACACGCAGTTGCATCTCTGACCATCGCACCCCATACGATTCTAGTTCACCATCCATCACAGGCACACGCGTCAACGACAGTTAGAACGATATGATTGCACGCGTTGTCTCGCGAAAAGATCGATACTTTTCAATTCGCGAAAGGGCGCAAAGTCCAAGGCAAATATTCACGATTCTCTCGTCTTTCTTTTTCACTTCTTTTGTTCTAGCCTTCTCACACAATCGAGCTCAATCGCATGCAAACATGTATATACGTTTCGGCTACGATAATAGAAATCACACCGATAAACAAAATATAAGCCCGTACGCGGTCAACAATTTTTATTAGCAACAGATTGCATAGTTGGTGGAAGAGATATAATAAGGTCATAAAATTGGACAGCTATTGATATGTACGTTCTGAGAACTAAAAGAAATGAAATTTAAGGAACATAAGAAAGAACAAGGCGTTCGATAGCTGGTTCAAGACCATCGGATTAGAATTTCTTCATTTTTTCTAATATGATAGAAAAAGTTTTAGGAGATTTTGAGAATTTCAAGAATTCCACCACCAGCATTATAATTATGCTATGCAGAGGTTCAAGTGACGCATGAGACTGTCGTGTGTCTTGTAGTACAAAGAGTATATATAATATATAATATATTGACCATATTACCGTTGATCACCAATCAAGTTTCATATAATTGATCAGCTAAACAATTAAAAAAATTTTGTACCGAATACAATCTAGAAAACAGGTTGTAAAAATATATAATTTGCTGTTTTGCATATAGTGCACACATTTCATATAAATATTTTAGATATCAATATAAAAGTAACTTTTATAGTCTGAGATTCAGGACATTTTTATAAGATGCATACCGCTATATGTTTGATTAATATTTTAATTTACGACCTCGTTATATCAATTCTAACATCTATGCCTTGCTTTCGAGCGATAGGCTTGCGAACAACAATTTATCACACATACAGGTATGTCGATAATTATATACACATCAAAAAGATGTCTCTATTTCTATGATAGTAGAGCGAATCTTGTAATTGTTTTTCGGTTCGAGCCGGTTGTGGGAGATCGAAAATCAAGGCTCTAATGCTTCCTGCGAAATGTCGTATCAATATCATTGATTGAATATAATGGTTATGTGTAGGGTTAACATGATTCATTATATTGTGTTCTTTAAAATTATGCGACTCAGTCTTGAAGCATTTTGAAGCATCGCCGGCTCTTCCATCAAAATGATACAGCCCTCAGAAACATTCACTCCAATAATCTTTTACTTTTTTTAAATATAATTTTTGTCTCTTTTTTGCATATGTTATAGATATAATTAGACAACGCATTCATACAATTTCTTTCAATTTTCATAATCGAAGGATAACAATTTTTATTTTTTTTTTTTTTTAATTTTCTGCTATGACCAAACGCCGTCATAAAAGTATAATAATACTCTGAATATCTCACCTTGGCTCCGCGAGAAATCTAAAATTCGTAAAATGAATTCAAGGAAGATTAGATAACATTCAATCGAGTATTTTGAAGGAGACATCCGAAGCTGTAAAATGTCCTCGGTCCTGATTAAAAACGAATCATTGCGATAAAGGCGAGGATTTTATAGTTACGACTTCGGTATCGATGAAACTAATCAACGTGCGAACATTCGCGCAAAAATAAAATTGTTAATTCCTAAAATCAGAAGGGCGAAGTGCGCGAAAATTGATCGTACAATTGAAGACCAAAAAATGATTTGCATTGTGATCTTGAGTAAGACTATCTGAAGGATTGATATCAATTAATTATTGTCAAATACGCTGTATGTTAATTATGTACGGTCGATATATACGCGAAGTTGTAAAAAAGTCAGACGAGTCGCTCAAAGTTGAAGCGAATAAAACGCGCGGGAGATGTATAAAGAGCTTAAGGTCTATCCAGAAGTACCCTGAACAGGGGAAACTATACAAATTGGCCACTCGAATTTTTGTACCATTAACACGGACATAACAACAACAGAATAATTTTACGCCAATATATAATAATTATCGCGACGAAGCTTTGAGGAACCTTCTTTATTCCAATATACATTTCTTTATGAATCCCACAATTTTTCTTACATTTCCAACAAAATCATTTTTCCACCTACAATAACACTTTTATTTTCTTCCAAATAAAGAAAATATTAGGAAGACGAAAAGTCAGAATCTAATGTCAAAAGTTCAACGATTGAGATTTTATTTATTTTCCATTTCTCTTTACTAGAGATCAACTAAAGTATAATTCTCTCGATTTGCACTTACAATAACATTGCTATTCGCAAGAATTTCAAATCCGAAAGAAATTTATTTGCGCCCGAGTTCTTCATTATTTATCCAGTCTCAGAATTCGCTAGAATCCCATTAGCGATTAAACGCGAACACATTCTGCTGCGATCAGTTGAATTATTAATAAAACGAACAATGATGTTATACGTCAGTTCTCGAGCGCGCGGCGTCGATCGATGGACAATGATAAATTCGTTTTGGCACTCTAACTCGATTAGTTCCCTTTTAACGTTTTAAAGGTATTTTTAGGCCAGTGTCACGGTGTTGTGTTAAGCTCGATTCAACGCTCTTCCAGGTATCGTAATCCATTGCGTTCTAGTGTTAAATTCAACGTGTATATATTATATTTAACACAACGAGCATAGTACACGCGTAATTACATCGATTTGCTTAAAGCTCGCGTGTACGATCGTTTACCTATACCCTCCTTTACCGAATATCGAAGTACAACGACATTTAAATTGCGATCACACGAAGAATTAATGCCGCGAGATCGAACATCGAGAAACCAACGTTTCATTCAGATCCAGTGCAAAAGTACAAACTTTCATGGAATCGATTTACTGAAATCAAATAATATTCAAAACAGCCAGATCAGAATGATATATATTTTAATAATTATTTATAGGTTCAATCGAACGTGATTGTTTTTTTATAGTGTCTCAAACACGTGTGAACATATCTCTGTCGTTTTGAATCTGATTTCAGTGAACCTTTTCAGTAGTTCTATTTCGAAACGAGCCAGCAAGATTCGAATATATTACTGTAACGATCTGACTCTCTCGATCGGTATTAACAAAAGATTTAGAGAAAGCTCTCTAGTCCGGTTCCATAGCAGTTTTGAACGCGTGCTTCTTGGCACCTTGAAAATAACGGACCTCCCTTATCCTGCTTTTGATCCATTCGGCCAAAACGAGCCAGAGAACTCTTCCGCGTTCTCTGAAAAATCGTCGGGCGAACAAGTCCTGAACAGTCACGATCGGACAATGACGGACCCGACCGCGTGTGGATTGCACACGCAACAATGATTCCCACGGCATGTCATGCCGACGTGAGTGAATTGTGGCCCTTACCTGCAAAATTTACGCATTTTTCAAATTTAAATGTGTACGAGTTTTAATGCGATTTTTTGGAATTGAGTTCAAGGTGATTGGAACACGATTAAGAACTCTTCTTTAACATTCTTATTTGATTGTAACATATTTTTTGTATCTATCTTCTAAATAATTTTATCTTTGCAGATGTACCATCACACATCCTTTTAAAATTTTTTCTTTATATGATTTTAATTTCTTGATATTTACATGCAAAAATGCATAAATTGTAGAATTTAGTGAAATATGAGTCTTCAAAAATTGTACATTTCATATGTTACAACCTAAAAATAACTTGTGAATTCAGTAGATTTTACCTCAAATGAAAAGTCAAGAAATGTCCAAAGATAGAGCCGATCAATTTGAATTGTTAATAGTTCATATGTATTATCAAATATAATAACAAATTTTAATTTAAGTGCTTCGAATCGAACTCACCGAGGGCCGTGCCAGATCAGATCACACCTTCCAAAGCAGCAGATGGTTGGTCGAATCTTCGCGACCAGCCTGCAGCTCGGCGGATGCCTGTGCACCTCTGAAATTCTCGTAACCATCTCCGCCTGATATCACCAAGAGTTTCCCGCGATTGATATTGTTCTGTTGAGTTTTGCTAGATTTCAGAGAGTATCTGTTCACTTTTGGACGCGGATCCGGCTTCGACAATGTAGTCGTTTCGACGCATGTGAGGAAACGCACGTGTCCGGTATGTCCATGAGGAACACCTGAAAAATATAACAAAATAGTTTTATTTTCTAAATATTTTTTGACGCGAAGCTCGACGATATTATTTACAACAATGTTATTCACTAAAAATGTAATCTACTGCTAGCTCCAAGCTTTAATTTCGAAACATTATAGCGGGTTACCACATTTCTTACTTATTTTTGTCTTATTATATATATATACTGCAATCCTATTTCTAAGAGATGACAACTTTTTGTTATTCATACTTTCTGGGCCCTTGTGCACAGCACTTGTGTAAGCTAATATCATTAATGAAATTTTACAAGTCATAAGACGAAATTTGCAAAGTAATACATGTTCTGGTGCAATGATTCCAAGTACGTTCAGATTACTTCACATGCAACGACCTAGTAATTAATGTAGCGAAGTGGAATATAAATATTTCATCGTGTTAATCTAATTAAGGCGCTGATTCTAAATAATTCTACGAAATTGAAATATTAATGACCAGTACAAGGGCGATAGAAGAACGATACAATCGCCTTATTTAAATCAGATTCAGAAAACGTTGAATAAAACATTTTATTCATCAACATACATATTAACAAAATTTTGCAACATTCAAAGACCAAAATACCTTTTCTTTGATGTATTAGATACACCAGTTTTCCTACGACTGAATATTGCGTATATCCATTAAATTGTAGCAGAGATTGAAAGCTTGTAGCGTCACGTGAAAGGCTCCGTTTCCCAAGATTTATTAGTAGACAGTTTACTTAGATACACAGGGAAATCCAAAAATTCCTAAATGATTGATCGAGCCTGTATCTGGCCGGTGTCGAAGCAAACACTTCGTTGAAAAGTCACGAGTAAACTCGGTGGCCAGCTTCTAATTATATCGAAAGCAATAAGCTACGATTATAAACGATCGAACGTGACGTCAATACGTACCAATCACGATCGGTGGTTGGGACATCCTCTGCGTGGATGGCTTTATATGGGGAATTGGCACGGTCAATAGTACACCGGCACTCGTGCCGATCCAAAGTAACTCGTTGCAAGCCAAAAGTGCGGTAACCCTGAGACAGGCGGCCTTGTGCTGTCGTATTATGTCATCGCAACCTGCAGCAAGTTTAAAGCTTCCGTTAAAATAAATACCATATAATAAAATCGAGAAAATATATCTGGTTATGTAAGGTTTACTTGAATTAAAGTTTTTGATATGAAATTTATTTGGAAAACTTCCAATGTATAAGACTGAAGAAAGATTTATTAATGAAAATTGCAAAATTTGGTGTTAATAGGTTTGGTGTTAATAATAATTGCAAAATATGGCTAGAATGATCAATTAATAACTTCATAGAAATTTAATAGATTTAGCTCATTATACGTTTAGGGGTATTCTATGATTTTTGGCAAAGTAGACTATCGACCAAAAATTTGATGCCATTGCGTGCTTCATAGGTTTCAAAAAGTAAAAGTAAGTTAACAATTAAATTAAAAAAGTAAATTCACAAGAAATTGAATACAGTATTTAGTACTTATTACTTCTAATTTTGTACAGATATGTAATTGTTGTTCTTGTCTTTAATTTTTTCGTATAAGTATTGTATTTTATATGTATTATCGTCGGTGGTATTAGTGTTAATAATGCATGTTCAATATTGTTTGTTTTACGTTTTATTTTGATTATGTATTTTGTCTAAACACGAACAGAGTCACAAATACGCGGCCAAGACGAGAACTTCTCGGTCCAATTCGTGAGGAACAACCGTTAATCTACTTGTGAAACAACTTTGAAATGCTGAAAGGAATCTGGTGTTCCTACGTTTAACGACTTCTCGCATCCAGGTAAGATTTTCTATTTTATCTTCGGTTACAGACTCTCAGGTGGAAGTCTTTTTACGATCCTCGCGTAAATTCAACTTCTATATTTTAAAGTCAGTTTCAACATAAATCTAAAACTAACGTGGGAATAATATTTTAGAATTAGGTTTCTTTAACTTCTCTTTGTGGTAGAAACCACATTTTATTCCAATTAATTGAAATTTAATAAGTTACTTTCGAAGATAGTTCATAATTTGGATATATTTTCAGATTTTCGTAATCAATATTGCATCTATGTCGATAAAAATATTTTGATTGAACGACATTTCAATGAAAAAGACTATGTTTTCTATCTTAGAGATGAAAGAAATGAAACGAAACATATGTCGCGTACGGATCATCGTAAAATTACGAAGAACTAAAAATATGTCTAACATAAGGATAATAAGCTATCACAGGTATCTTATTCATCTAAAAGATTAAGATACATAGAAACTTACTAGTAAGCATTTTGGTGACGGCTGGTGCTATATTGATGTCCGTCAAGCATTCATAGCTACCAGAGTGGAACAATCGCAGCACGGCGCTATTGTGCAAAGAAATCCAGACTCCTAGTCCACCGGAACTTGCCATGCACGAAACCGACAGGGATGTGTCGTTGCTAACGGCGAAAGTGTGTTCTATATCTAGCGAGTGGGTGTTGAGGATTTTTACGGAATTGTGGCACCCGCACCAAAGTTTCCCGGATACCGGAAGCATTTTCGTAACTGGAGAAGCCACTGTGCCTACCGATACTGTCGTTGGGTCGGGTGTATTCCAACCACCCACTATAATTAAACGATATTTATATTGAAAATGTTTGACTTACAAGGGTGTTATAAACGCTAAAGATTTTTTTACAGAACGCTTAAAAATTTGAAGAAATCGCATAATTTATTTTAAATCGTTGTTTGTTATGTGATTCAATGTTTTATTGAGTTTATTGTTCAATTAGTACAAAGTTTATATTTTTTTATGAATTTAATTTAGAAAAATATATATTATAATAGAGATATAGAACTTACTGTGATCTCGAGAATAGACAGTGATGTCTCCATTAGCAAGTGACACGAACACTTTATTATCCAAATATCTGAAATATTAAATATTATTAAGATTGTAGAAGAAAAGGAAACAAATATATCTAGACCGAAGAAAATAATAATAATCTAAACATTTTTGTAATTTTTCTAAAAAATTTGTAAATTTTTGTAAAAAAGTAATTATTAGAAATTGATTGTTTGATAAATATAATTAGGGTCAATAAAGGAAACTTGAAAAATCTTACATGATGCAATGCACACTGCTATTGTGCTGTATTTTCACTTTGTTCTTTTTTATCCTGATATTGTCGTTACAATTGTATACATGTATGCATCCATCTTCGGTTCCCAGCCACATCGTTGGTTGGTTAACCTCTTCTTCCGTTGTAACATTATCAATACTCGGAACGTCGCTGCTCAAAGCCAGGCTACCCGTATCTGCACATGGAATGTCGTCCGAGTCCGAGTCGTCGGAGCTCGAGCTACTGCAAAACAGCTTTCTTAGATTAATGACGAAGCATACTACTAATGATATAGAATAATATACTAAAAGTTTCTCTAAAAATAAGCTCCTGTCGTATGTTGTTAAATCGATGCAGGAAAAAAATATTAATTTTACAGAAATGGTTTTAAAAAAGATATGTACCTACAGCGAGAAATTGCATAATATACATATATTATAAAGGAAACTTTCTATTATAACGTAAAATAATATGAAATTTTATTATAATAACATTTATTATATTAAAATTATAATACTTAAAGTATATTTTTTAATTATATCTAATATTATAAATAACTGATTTTATATATTAATAATTAATTAAGAATATTTTATTACAATGCGGAATAATTATCTAACAAATTTTCGAAGTGTGGATAATGTATGTGAAAATTGCTTATTCTTTTATCAATATATTTTTAATAGCATCAAAAGGAGCCTACTTTTAGTACTATTTTAAAATAGATATATGATCATATCATAATGAATGTTTAACATATGTAAAATGATATAAAAGATTTCATAATATATCGTAAAATATTCTATAACAAGAAATCAACCGATAATTAATATCACTTTCAAAATCATGATGGAAATGTAAGAAGTGACGGAATTCCTGGTTAGAATTTTTATTCTTGACATACATATAGATGAATTTCATAATATAATCTCGATTGTATGTAATTTTAGTAAATTGTAGTTATTATTCGCTTTTACGAGTTGACTCCTCGTTATACAACACTACTTCGTTCCGATTCAAATTTTCAGTCAAGAGTATTACCTATCTAACTGTATGTTCCCGCCACTGGCATCGACATCCTGGACCGAGATGCTTATGCCGCTCTTACTGTTCGCGAATGAAATGTTGTTAGTCACGCACGAATTCGATCTAAAATATAATACAAATAAAATAAGGTCCCTTTCTACTAGCCTACAAAGTATTACAAAAAAAATTATTCCTTAAAAATTCCTTATCATTTTAACCGTTTTCTTTTTCTTTTTTCAAGGACCTCTCTGAATTAAATATGTACTTTCCATGTTGCTTGAAACTTTCAGACATCGTCACATTTCGTTGGATAGATATATTAAGCTGATGATAAGATATTAATAATATTTGACAAACATTGATACTTTTGGTATGAGAATATTAGGTCATTTCATAGCTTTTGTCGTTTTTTAGCCAATTTTGATATGGAATTATAGAAAAGAATTATGAATTCAATCATTAGAATATTTTTCTTTGTTTCTTATCAACCGTTCCCATTTAGAAATGAACTTTCCTATTCCTAAATTATAAAATATCTGCGATTTAGAATTTTGTCAAGATTTCCTTTTCAGGACTACGAAAATCAACTTTGAAGCGAACTTTTCAACTCTTAACTTGGCCTTTCGTTTGCCATCCTTTCACCGCCCTGTCAATCTTCTTGAAATTTGCAGATAGAAATAGTATGCGACACATACATCTTTCTATTCATAATAGAAAATAAACATTAAAAGTTAAATGCTAATTTAAAAAGTAGACATTTAAAACCAATAATAAGAAGACAACAGAATTTATGAAACAACCTAACACCATATAATAAATTCACTCCACAAATGCAATCCTGGAGTTGGAATACAATATTCCATCGATTAATTGGATTTAAACACAATATACAGACAAAACATGTTCCCAGAAGTCCCACAACCAGCTCACACCCAGAAGCTTCGAGCAACAGAAACCGCAAGAATCCAAATAGTGAAAGCCCCAACTCACACCCCCAGCCTTCGCGAACAAAGAATCTCAGAGAATCTCACCTTTGAGTGCACGCTGGAATTCCCGCGACACATAGGATTCTTGCGTTGCAGACTCCGTTACAAGATGTCACTTGTGGTGGTTCCGGGGTGAGACTCAACACGCAGACTTGACCCACGTAGCCATCGCTGTTGCACACCCAAACGTCCCTGGAACCCTGTCCATTGGCCAATGTAGGTGCAGCACAGGTGAACTGCAAGCCAGCCCGAGTCTTTCGAATTGGCAGAGGTCCCACAAATTCTGGGCAGGGCCTCCTATCAGCGGACAATGCTGTAAGTCGAGACACATCGACACTGATCAGAAATGTATGCGTTCTGGAATGGACTATGGTGGGTTTCACGAGTTTTGATTGTCCAAAGATATTTATTTATTTTTGTGTTATTATTCTAAATTTATTACCTATTTATCTACTTATCTACTTAAATACAATGTCATTTCTTTGCAATACACTTATGAACGTAATTCATCTATTTTTCAAATGTTCAATATTAATCTAAGAAGAAAAGTAAAAAGAAGTGGAAATTGAATAGAATAGAAAGTGGAATATGAGTGGTTCTAATTCGATGTCCGCAGTTTGTAAACATCGAGAAGAAAAAGACTGAGACGTGATATATTAAAACTAAAGTGGCCGAGACCAAATACGTATCACTCACACATCAATCCTAACTGTCTGAACTATGAGAAAAGAAAACCCTACAATAGATTATCCTCAATTAGTGTGATGCAGGTCACATTGCTGGGAGATATGATACACTTTCTTTCACACGTCTTACAGTTATTTAATGGAGGCTTTACTGTGTCTTCAACTTCTTTTAATCTCCCCCTCCCCCTTATTTTCTTCTTAATGTTTTTGAAATCCCTACAACGCAAGACCAGCTGTCAACCAAATTCTTTACTAATTAATTTTTTATTTATTACTTATACAATAGCGACCTGGTCCTTATGACACTAATTGAGAGTTAACTAGCGTAGCAAGTGTTGTCTTTCAATGTCTCTAACTAAGCAAACCTCGTGAATTCCACTATAGTCGCGGGACAACTCACCTAACTTCTGTTTAGCCTCGTTGAAGCTCTCTTCCCAGCTGGCCCTTTTGTCCGGCTTTGTGAACATTACGGAAATGTTCTCGATTCCAGCCCTGCAAATATAATACTTGAGACTAGTGTCATACGAGCCACTTGATGTCACGTTGTTTATTGGGCATGATTCGATGCACGCGGATTAGAAACGTGAGGCGAATAAGGCGCAAAAATACTCTTATTGTGAGGCTATACCGCTTTGTGAACCGCTAATGGATGGAATGTCGTCATTCGATAAACTGTCACCATGCAGCTTCGAATGAAACATTCCTTCGTTATCCTTTCATTCGCGACGTTGTTTGTTAGAAATGTTAGGTAAATCACATTTGCAAGCGAAGATACCCGCTCGAACTTCGCGAGGAAAATGACGCAGTGAAATGGGAAAACGGGACTCGTTCAATAGGAACTATCATAAATTAGGAAGAATTCATGGATTATGAAAAATCTTTTCGTATTGTGGGTTACAGTCAAGTCGGAGATGATCAGACTAATGAAACTTTAATACAATGATTTACGTATTAATAGTAAAATATAATTATTGAATTTTTATCGAATATTTCGATAGTCTTCCTTCGCTTGCATTACATGCTTTTTCGTATACCTTTTATTTGAATTTGTGTGGAGCAAATTTTAAACTTTAGTCGTCCGTAGTTCTAGCGTTCATAATATACAGTGAAGAACATAGCTAAATCAACAATCAAAAATGATTTCGTATAAATCATTTTTCTCTACCACTAACATTAATGTATACAAAAAGATATAAATGATACAAAATAAAAAGGTTCCAAAAGATTGTGTATGTTTAATTGTATAAGATCTAACTATCGTAAATTATGGGATTGGTTCAATGAAGGAGCTTTTTATATGTGATAGAGTAGAATAAATTTTGTGGTGATCAAAGTGAAGTAACATCTAATAAAAGCGATTCAAACGTCAATGATAAAATGTGAATGTGTTTATTAAATTTTTCTTGACATTTTAATACTAGGTATTCTAAAACGCTTAACGTAGGATGTAATGATATGACATGTGAAAGACGTGTTACTTACTGAGTGTTAAGCGTTAATTCCAGACAAGCCAACTGCGAATGCGCTGCGTTCCTTTCAGCTAATTGACGTTGTGCCTGACCCAACATATCCTTGATAAGATCCTCTAATTGTTGCTTCGCACCATGCAATGTAGCTGCGAGTTCCTGAAGCTGAGTCAACGTTGCACAGTCTTCTCGAAGATGGTCTACCTCACGAGCCATCCGCCTCAGGTTTTCATCTTTGGCTAATGGAAATAAAATGTAATTTCTAACCATGGAATTATTTTATTTTTTTTTTTTTTTTTGTAGCATTTTTTAATATTATAGTATTAAAGAATTTAGCGGTTTCTTTTTGCTTACCTTTCATAACTTCTAGGTCGTCCAGCGGTATTCTCATTAACATTTTGTACTTATTTGCTTCCAATAGGCCAACCAGACTATTTGGACAGGAACTTCTGACAGAAAACGAATGCATATGTAGAAAATGATAAAATATTAGAAAAAATTTAATTTATATAAGAAACAACCGTGTACATTGTATATTTATAATAAAAGATATCTGACAACTAACATGAAAATAGAAAACACAACAAAAATGTACAGAATATATAAAAAAATATATAAAATGTCTAACATAAAATAATCATAATATTTAGTAGATGGAAAAATCTTCTGTTTCAGTTCTGTTCATAAAAATATAAATGTACATAACGTTCACAATATACATATTATGTAAAAGAAACATGTGACATTTCTCTACTATTTTTGCTATAATATTATCAATTATAATATTAATAAGCATATCATGAATTATGAATTAATAGAGTGATACAGAATAAACATAGAATTTAAATATAGTAATAGAAACAATATAAGTATTAGATTTTTCTAAACAATTTGAACAAATCAATTACACACTCACGTCGATGGTTTTCTGATTGTCCCGCTTCTCCTCTTGATACTGGTGATAACAAGCAAATCGGAAAACAAAAATAGGGCACGTTCCTTTCTGGTTCCTTGGTTCGAGGCTATGGTGACAAGATCGTGGCGTACGAAAGCTCTACGACAAAAATAGACGCATCAATTCAGATGAATTTTTTTGTTTTCATAGCAATTTCTATCGCAACACGCATCGCTATTGGTAATCGATACGGTGTACGCGTTTAAAGCTTGAATAGTTCATGAAATGCTGAAGCGAGTGCAACGTTTTACGCGCAGCTATTCGATGAAAGCTCTATTGTGCGTTAAACTTCTTTCAATCTTTTTCCCCCTTATTTTCTCACGGATCATGTAAAAATACGAGTTCATAAATGATATCTAAATTAAGTATAAAAACGTTTTGAAAACGTTCTTAAAACATTCAACCGTTTTTCAACCGTTGCTTTGACTATTATGATATTAAACGTAAAAATATGTTTCATATTTTATTTAGAAACGATTCGAATATTTTTAGATAATTTTTAAAAGGTCATAATACTCAATTGTGATATTTTAAATTGAAATCGTATGCATATTCTACAAATTGTAGAAAATTAATTTTCGTAGAGAAAAATCCATGAAAATAAAGCAACATTTCTAACATTATTAATAAGGCGTAATATTTAATTGATTTCCTATTTTTCATATTTTCTTTTTTATATTTCTGAAGCTTTCTTGCCCTCGGAATATTGACTATTATCTCTTGTATAAAATATGTTCCTTTTAATTGCGTGGAGATCGTGGTTGATCTGGCACGTACAAAATCATTTTATAAATATTTCTAAATATAAAACTTGTCGACAAAGAGTAGCTGTTATATAATAACAGCTTATATATATATATATATCTGCTTCTATTGTATCTGCATATGCTCATTATATTTTACATTTCTATGAAAAATTTCTATATTTCAAATACATATATATGCTAACATAAAAAAATGATACAGGTATTTTATTAATTCATTTAATTGTTCATATTTGACATTCTTCTTACTATCAATCAATATCTCAGTCTGTGTTACAAGGAATTATCTATACTTCGTTTGGTAATTATAAGTCGCATTTGTTAAAGAACCAAACATCATGCAGAAGTTGGTATTACAGCACAGATTAAACCCTCTGAAAGAAAATTTTAGGATGGCAGCCTGCTCAATATTAACAAATTTATCAAACAATTTGTCTCTGGTTCACTCAATTTTCCCCCAAAATGAGTCTGATCATAAATAAACGTAGATCATAAAAGAAAGTAAGTTCACCTGTCGTTTGTCACGATACCAGCGAGTCCTTCGACCAGCGCCTGAACCTCCCTCAATGTACTTTGCTGTTGCTCCCACTCGAGAGACTCCCTTTCCGTGCAATTGATCTTTACGACCAATTCGTGCACTTCCTTCTGAGCAGCTTGGAGCAACTCGAAATCCGGATGCGTGGTATCGGTGTGCTTCAACAACCTCTGAATCAGTAACTCGTAACGTGGTATCTTTTGCACCGGTTTGATCAATAACTGATCTAGCCCAAGTTTTCCTTTGTGCTCCCGTTCCATTGCCTATCGTGTAGAAAAAGGGGTAATTGACCAATTACCAAATTTTATCAGATTAGTATAAACGAAATAGAGAAATATAGTGTATGGAAAAATATTGAAAATATAAAGGATATTGAAGAATTTCATGGTTGAATATTTCTTGTCAAACTGTCTAAATTAGTTTTATTGAGTACATAAAGGTTTACAATTTTGGGAAAAAGAAGGAAGTGTGTAAAACTGACAACTTGAAATGTGTGAGAATAGGAAAATATTATAATTAGACCGCGAATATTTGCACAAATTCAAACTTTTATGAACACAGTTAAAACGATAGAATATAAGCAAAAATTTGTTTTATCCACAAAATATTATAACGATTCAATACTATATGGTATCTCTTGGATATTTTACATACTTTTGCATACTATGTGCATTTTGTGCATTTTGCACAAATACATAAAAAAGAAGAACGTGGAAGAATTTTATGGTTAAATATTCGGACGCAAACTTGCATGACTGTAATTCGTTTCGTTGAATTTAAGGAATTTATGCGGGGAAGGAGAAGGAAAATATAATGAAGGTAAAGCTACTGTATTAACAATGCAGAAAATAAAAATGTTAATAGGAACAGAGAAAATGAAAAAGGATAGTTGGTATACCTCGAGGAATCGCGCGAATGCCGGTTTCGCTTGGCAAGTCGTTTTTATCGCCTTCCTCGCGGACTTCCAATTATCAAGGAAAAGCGTGTACGTTTCCAGGACGACTGCCTTGGTGAACTACAGAAAAGACAGCGAATAATGAATAACAAGTGGAAAGATAATCTCTGATATACAACGCGCGTTATCGAATTAGAATGGTCATTGCATTCGGTTCTTCGAAACGTGTCCATTGTAAACAACTTGAATGTAACTTTATGGAATGGAATAGATTAAAATTTCGTTTCTTTTTTCAGGAACTTCCCTGACAATTTTTTTTCAGAAACATTGTTTTTCAGGAACATTCCAAGAAACTCAATACAATATATACTTTTTAAGAAGGTAGGTAAAATAATATGAATCAGAAGAAGCATAACAACGAATTAAAATTTTAGTTGAACAAAATGGTGATGTGTTTAATAAGAAAACATACCACATCGAGGAAAACATCGCCAATGGTCTGCTTAAGCTCCCAAGTATCCAGTCTTTTACGTAACTCCTCCAGGAACACTTCATGATGGTTGAGAATAGAAGGAATCTGAAACACGAACGTACAAACTTTCTTTTCCCAACTTACCCTAACATTTCCGACACAAGATATTAAAAACGGGAAGTTGCGTGAAATATTAAACTTCAAAGATAGTAATGTAGGGGTTCTATCGAACTCTTGATATTCAGCTATAACGAAGTTTCAGCCCGCTGCTTCATGCTGTAAAACGTGACTGTCGTTTGAACATACCACACCACGCGTAATTTCATTCCTCTTGATAAAGCTATAATAAACGTTTATTATCTCGTAATTTGGAATACAACGTTGTATTTGACAAGGCTAGTAGTTGTATTGATTCACGTTGTTAGCGTTTAATAGCAAGGTATCCTATTTGTTTTGTTACACCGTAGCATCGTATTATCCTTTCACGTTCATGTTCTATCGATTAAGAAATAATTAACAATTGTTCTTTCCGTCACGGAGATTGTAAGTCAAAGGTTGAAAAGTGCACGCTTGTCCAACGGTTTAACAAGTTAATTGGAAAGTCGTGGTGGCCACACATCGATCGGGTAAACCGTGTTAAAGGAATTTACGCGTACAGATTTCAATTTCGTATAGTTTCTTTTATCACCTTTTTCTATTCGTGCGAATTCTATAGCCTTTGAGTTTCACGGAATTTATTGTAAGTAGAATGACACGGATGATCGGATATGATCGAATATGGTCGAACGTGCGAATACTGCGTTACCAATTTTTATCATAATATTTTCGCACAGGATTACTGTTCTATTAACATCTTCAAATATTCAAATTCTGATGCGTTATACAATTAGCTCAACATCTATTTATTATGATATTATATTTAAATAATTATGAAATCTATGAATAAATTTCTCGATTTGATATTCAGCATGGGATTCCAAAATTTATCTGTGTGAATTAAATCCAAATGACTTGCTTTAATTATGACTTTAGAAAACATCGTATTTATTCTTTAGTATAAACTTTAAACTGTAAATTAGTAATTTACCTGATAGAAGATTTCGTCCACCGTCGCTGCGTCCACCAAACCTGCATTTTCGGGGCTCTTTAATGGTTGTAGATATTTCTAAAACAAAATCAAATTTTAATTAATTTTATGTACAATATAATAATTATCTGTTCCTTGACTAAAAATTCTGAAACATATTTATTCGATAAAATATTTAAGCACGCAGTTTTATATTGATTTCGATTGAAGTTCCAGTCTCCTTTTCTTTCTCTTTTTGGCCAATATTCATTAACATAGCAGAATTGCAATTCCAATAATGAGGTGACAGACTTAAGTCAATCGAATCAAACATAACCCATAATGTGACATTTCAGCAATCAAGTGGGACAAAGTAATTATATCAAAGAAATACCATATTGTAATATTAAGGGACTATTATAAAAATATATTATATGATCTTTTTTATTTCATACGAGACAATTAACTATATAATAATAACAGTTCCATCCGTTTGCATCCAAAAATCGATTTCTATTCAATAGATCGAAAAGAACTTTCATAGACTTACGCAACGTGTGGCAGTAAAATGGAAACTTTTATTTTGAACGTGAATAAATAACGGGCACTGTTTGTCGGGTTACATCAAGACGCATCGAATCATGGAACAGCCTGGACCCAGAACAAAAAGAAGCAGAAGAATCGATCGGGAAGCTCGAACGATGTGATGAATTGGATCTAAGGTGCTCCGCGGATGTTTAACTTTCGGAGAGTGGATAGCTGTGTTGAGGATATTTTTAGCGACTCGTATGCTAATGGCTCTCGGGATTAGGCTGGATGAAAAGGTTTAATGGATTTTAATGTAATATACGACGTGTTGGGAAAGTGTCGAGTATGCTCCTTCGATAGATCTTCGGTGGAAAAGTTTTAATTTCGAGGTTTAAGTGCGTATAAGTAACGAAATGTCTGTAATATGCTATGAATCATAAAGTTAAATAAATCTGTGCTCCTGTTTTGAAAAGATCATTCGTTTCAATGTTAATATATTGGTTTATCGCACAAAAAATATTAAGAAAAAACTAAGTAAAAAAAGAAATTATTACACATCTATAATTATATGTTTGATCACAAAATTCTATATTACTTAAAGCAGTTACAAGCAATTTTCGTAATAAAAAGAGTAGAGTTTTAATAATCGTATTTACTTATTCTAGTGAGCACTCAAAAAATTAATTGCCAATGAGATTTGGTGCGGCTTTATACAGAATTTATCGAGGATATTATATTGAAAAGTTATGTATTAATTCCATTATATTAAAGGTAATGGAATTTATTAAAATGTCACAAGTTGAAGTTCCCAAGTAACGGATTTAATTACGATGAAAATTATGTTGATATTGTTAGTGTTGAGCACTGATATTATACGTTGTACTGTTCTTAATTACCATGTTGATACGTGGCACCGGAACTTCCAGACCGAAAAGAGGATTATGGAACAGGGATATCAACGGACGGCGACGCGAGGTGACGGTGGCGTCGTGGTTAACTTAGCCAGCTACAAACTAGGAGACCCGGGGTTTCCAAGTTCTCGTACCGTAGTCTCTATTTTTCACTATTCATACAGATATTATACATGCAAAAGGCGAATATCACGTGATTTCGGCTATTCTTGCGCGTTCATTGTGGCATCATCTGTTGCGCGTCCTAAAGATCGTTGTGTTAAACAGTTTAATGCTTTTATTGCATTTTTCGTTTCATTGTCTAGGAGCCCGGAAGTCTTAATGTTTTTACTGTCATTTCTAATATCAACAATATACTGATTTCGCTGTTCATCAGTTAACAAATCGTACAGATGTTCTTGATAAAGTACTATGCGGAAAACTGTAAGTAAGTAACACGTTCCTCTGGTGCTCAGTTGATCTTTCTTAGTGAAACCAATGCAGAAGATTCTAAGGAGATAGCCATCAGTGGTTTTCACATCGACGTTAGCTTCGATCAAGGTTTGCCATTTTTTAACCATGAAACTCAATTTATCTGTGATAGCTATCTGCGGTTAGATCCATGCCATGGAAGTTGGTCAACAGTTGTAATAGTATGGCCATCGTTTTTAACGCGAGAATCCTAGATAGGCATATCTAGGTTGAAATAAGAAATTTCTATACAAAAGGAGGAAACATGATACGAGAAAAGATGTGATCTTGAAAAGAATCTCAAAGACGTAGAGAAATATAAATAAAAATTTCTCTAACTCATCGAGTAAATCTCACATTGATAATAGGACATTTTCATCGTAAGCTTGACGCAGGGGGATGAATTAGCATTAATTCTCATCACGATGGAAACACACTTACAATGTAAGCCCGGTTTATTTGTGCTTTCCTGATGGATACCTTTCTATTATTTTTCTAAGACGAAGCGCAACATGAAAAATCGTTGGTAGCCAGCCCCAAGGCCATTGCTAAATAATCGTTCAGCTCGAACAACAATCATCGTGGACCGTACTGTTTATAAAATATGACAATCAAACGTTTCATGATATACGCGGACGGGTGTTGCGGAATTCGAATTCTTCTGGTAAATTTGTCGAAAAAATCTTGCGATGGAAATCGTCTCCTATGCGTTACGTGGGTGTTTTCATTTTTAATCAAAAAATTAATTGTTAGTGAAATACCCAAAATTATATGTGACGAGTCTTCCGAGAAGAATCTCTTTTCGAAAAAACGTAAAAAAAGATTCGAAAATGTTTGCTAAACAGCATTGTTATTGACATCGATTAGATGGTTCGTAACAATCGTGTGTTTTTATTCGGAAAAGAAAAAGAAAAGAACAAAACAGTGAGATTTAGCGTTGATGATGAATTATTTGCTTTTGAAAAAAGACACATGTATCTTTTACATGTAACTTTGATCATGTTTAAGTAGAGTTTAGGTCATGTCTAAAGAAAACATAGTTTTGTAGTCGTTATTTAATAAATAAAAAATTCAAAACTATAGCATTGAAACGAAAGCTTTCATTTATTTTTCATTTATCGAACTAACGAAAGTGCACATGAGTGTACAGTGTACAACCCCGCACACGTTCCATCGTCAATTTCATTTTGTAACACGTGGATGATCGGTTATTACAATTTTCTGGTTACGATTGACCGCTTGTGTATGAAAAGATAGAATTTAATAATCCTGGTGAAGGTAAATTTCATCCCCTCGCGATAAACTGGATCGCGAAATATAAATAAACTGTTAGAAACCAAACGTTGTTTCAATTATTCGTCGCGATATTAACATTCGAATCGATGGCCACGTTCGATAGAACGAAATCGTATTTTTATCGTTTCTATGTTCGATAATGATATTCGACAGCGTTGATCCATCGAATTCTTTACGAGCAACTATCTGGATCCGTAAATGTCTGGACACAGTAACGTTTGCAGATTTGCGTATGCGATTCGAAAATAGGCGCACATTAAGACAGGCTGAGCGACTAACACGATTCATCGATATGCAAATTGAATTAATATATTGGTTCGGTATGAGTCATTGATTATTTGTACTTCTAACAATGGATATTGAGTATAAATCTGCAGGCGATAATATTAAAACCAATATTTTTGTCATGTTCTTAAACGTAATTATTAAAAAGATAGTATATATATAACAATAAAAAGGACATTTAATGAACGATAAGCTTTTAAGATTCTTTAATACCTAAAAATTATTAATCTAAAATTAAACCGCACCATCGCTTCTTTAAAACATTCCAAAAAATATTTTCAAAGAATAAGAGCAAAACAAGACATGAAAAAAAAAGAAATAAGAAAGAAATATTATCAAGACTGTGTAACCAATATTTGCGCAATATTTTACGTTTCAAAAATAAACTGATATAATATCATGAAATACGGAACAACACACATCTGTCGACAACTACGATCCTTCGCATCGCTTCGATCCATCCCTTATTTATTCAATCAACGTAGAACTGGCAGCGTA
Organism: Bombus impatiens; assembly: GCF_000188095.3. Lineage (NCBI taxonomy): Eukaryota > Metazoa > Arthropoda > Insecta > Hymenoptera > Apidae > Bombus > Bombus impatiens. The sequence continues at coordinate 509,924 of NT_177388.1, read as the reverse complement.
GAACCAATACAGGAGAACAGATTGAATATTCCCGCAATTCTCCATTTTCCATCACTATATTCGTCTAAAATATGCGGAGCTTCTGAGAATAGCGATCGTAAAAGATTTGCCGCAACTGACATATCGATACGCGCAAATAAATCTAGAAATCACGTTTGCCACCATCGAGGATCGGTTATTAAATACACAACACGCGCTACGACGCAGGGCCGCGAAGGTTACGGACCATTTACGCCTAGCGTTATTTATGAGAAATGCTCGTCCTTCTGTGATCCTATCGTGTCGCAAATAGACTGCGCTGTAATTACGAATGACTAATTGCAAGCATTATTTATCGATTCGGCAGCATTTGAATGCGAATACTAGAACGAAACTCGAAACACTTGCAGCTTCTTTAAATGTCAAGCGACGAGGAAACGATGGACGATCTTCTCCCGCACTCGAGTTTCCTGAAATGGCGCGAAGTTTCCTTTGCTCGGAGCAATGAAACGGAAAAATTTGGATCCTCGGCTGTGCAGAGAGAAAAGAATTATGAAGTTGTAACGAGAATTGTTTCTTTTTGTGTAAATATGGGGTAACGAGAGGAAATATCGTTTTCGTGGAAATTTAATAAAACGAAACGTTGTTCGCTATCTCTTTTTTCCTTCCAACTTTTACCTTTAACCTTTCCGACGAAACTGATGCCATTTTCGATAAAATGCAAGTAAAGAATTGCTGCGTTAGGGGAACTAATTAGTCTTTTGTTAGCACAGATAAAGCTCTTGGTAATTTTCTATCTATCATACTTACGTATCGATGTTACTTGATATTTACTTTTACATTATTTATCTGTAAACTGCGATTATTTATAAGTTCACGGAAAATTTTAAAACGTAACGATGCACAGTGTACAAATAATATACAAAGATACAGAAAAGTGCTTATTTAGTAAGCAAAAGAAATTTCTACTTAAATTTTATTCCTTCAGTTATATTTGTGGGGATATGAGTTTACATATATGCTTTTAACTTTTTAAAAGTAAAAAAATGAAAAGCGTTGCAATGTAGGAACTTGGTGAGTTTGTCATTTTGAGAATTTGTCAGGAAGCGCTATTAATTCGGATGGCACATTTAATGGAAACAACAAGCCGGAGATGCGAGGCTGCATAACTTAACGAGAAGCTTTTCACGAAGTAGATCAGTCGAGTGGAATCCTTGCTCGAATGAAGCAAATAAACGGGCAACGAGTTTGTTTACGAGAAACAAGGTCGCGGATCCGATGTTCGAAGAACTTTCGGAAAGCACATCTCCCAGTCGACGTGCATACCGATGTTCCTTATCGGAAGAGAAAACAAGACGGAAATCGAGACAAAGGTGATCTATGATTGTTTCGACATGCTGTTTTACATCCTTTGGTTGCGATATATAATGACCACTTTACGAGAAAAAAATTTCAAGAAACTACGTTGGATTAACACAGAAAATACGAGAAATTACATTTTTGGTCTTTCCCAGGAAAAAATTTTAATATTTATGATACTGACAATCAATTTTATTTTAATAAAATTCTCCTTGTTATTATTTTATTTTATTGTATTTAAGGTCGCGTCAACCATTCTTTATGGTCACAAAATTCTCTTTCTATTTAGTCTTGGTATTAAACATAAATAAATATCATAAATATTTGAGAAATATTGTCTTCACAAATTATCACTGAATAAAAAAGTTGCTATCAAAATCGAAATATAAACAAATCATAATTTATCATGCAGTTCCCACGTAGGTGATCTTCATTTTGAGCACTAGCCCTAATAATTTTAGTAACTGCATAAAAGTTAACATTTTCGTCATTTTCCCATGTGCTTTCATTGTTTATATTTCCTCACTATTCGAATATTTTGGCATAATGGCATATTGTCATTATGCTAGTAAATTGATATTTATTGGAAAAACATGATTTTGCACGTTATTATTAAATTCAAGTATTAAATATTTCCTTAAATAATGATTATGGTTTCCATCGCATTCACACGTAAATATTCCCACTATTGCATTTAGTGACAGAACGTAGGGGAAGATATATATGGAGTGGATAGAACTTCAACGAAAGCATAAATTCGAATGAAATTTCAAGAACATGCAGCGTTATATTACACAGTGAAATTGCATTGATTTGTAGGCTTTATTAAAATATTGATCTACTCACATTGACTAGTATCTGCAGTGCTTCCACGTACGATCGCTCCGTATCGTACAATTCCACGACTACGTGAGTTCTCGTATCCTGAAAAACAAAATTAATAACTACAATGTAATGAAATAACATTTTGTAAATATCAAGCTCATTAACGATTAAAAAGAATGACTAAGCAATTCTATGTATAAAAATATTAAAAGAATGATTATATATAGCCTAATAATATCTTTGTAAAGAAAGACAAAGGGAAACGTGTAAACATGCAAAGATTCGTACTCTATAAATCACCAGAATAATACAAGAGTCATTTGGAATATAAATGTTTGATAAATCAATCAGGTCTGGGGAAACCTATTTAAAATTAAAATAAAAAGTAATGTTTCCAATAATGTTACAGATATTTTTATTTTCATGTTGGTTGGAATTCATTGGAATATCGGTTTTCTTAACTCGTAATCTTGTCAGAGAAATAATAACTGACGCAGTATCGATAACATTTACATTCGATTTAATCTAACAACAGATGTAGTTATAATTGTGTAAAGAATGTCTTGTTTATTCAGTAAATATTCGATAGTGGCAAGATCAAAGCAAATTAATAAGCGAACTTCGGACATAATTGTAACGATTATGTGACCACATCGTTAAAAACCATCTAGTCGTATATCAAGTATTACAATTATAATGTAGCTAAGAATAAAAGAACTAGACGTTAAATAAGCTTTAAAAGAAACACTTCCTTTCAAATAGTTAAAGAGAATCCTTTATATAGCTGACCTGAGTTTACATACTTATTACAATTTGTGGTATTTAGGTGTAAGCTGTATTCAATAGGAAATACATATATCGCGACGTTTCACCAGCATTGCATTTAGCTTCTTCAGAGGTCAATATCAGCGTGTCACTTGACCCCTGAAGAGGCTAACTGCATTGCTAGCGAAATGTCAGAATGTAATTCTCATTCGACACGACCTACATTCGAAAGATTCCAATGGTAACAAAAATCTAACGTGCCAGAAGGTATTCTCATTCATCACCGATTTTTAAATCTGATTTATTATTTTTGCAAACATTTGTGTAAAATTATAATGATACTTAAATAACGAATCTTAAACGGAATTTATAATAGATAAAATTATTGATGTAAGAATTCATGTAGATATTTTAAAAATCAAATTAAGAACCTTGACGATGACCAGTCTCCGATTAAATATCTATGAAACTGAAGTAACAACATTACTAGTCGAGCTTAGGCATTATTTAAATAAAATATTTGGAAAATAATTATTTTAATAATATATCATCTTTGATCAGACATTACTGTAAAATAATACTAAATAAACGATTACTTTGGAGGTAGAAAAGACAAGATAGGCTTATTATATGAAAAAAACGCGTATTTTAACGTTATTAATTATAAAATGATATAATAAATGATTTAAACATTCGAAAAGTACTCAGATTTAAGAAGAGATATTTTAAAAATTCTCCTAATTATTTTGATATTAATACAAATCAAATTTTTTCCGATTGTTCCATTGTTCTAGGATATCCTGAACAATCAACTGTTTCGAGAACAACAAATTCCGTTGTTTCGTGATAAAGATCGCACGTGCCCACGTATTGTACGAGCACGCGCGGACGCTCACGTGTTTACTGACATCGGCATGACACTGATTACGAGAAAAACTATTCTTGATTGCATAACGCATAAGACGCAACAGATAATCTTATGGCTTGGGCTTAGACAATCGTGATCGACCATTATGACATAATCATGGTTCAAGTCTCGCCCAGGTGTTCGATCTTTTCCATCTTCGCAGTCGTTTTTAAATTAACATAGGAAGTTTTCAGGTATCCTTTTTAAGTATATTCTTATTATACCTCTATTATTTTACCTGCTATTATTTTAGATAACTATAAAAACTATAATAACTACAATAACTAGAAAAGAATAGCTCTTCATATTGAGAGCAAATAATTACACGTGAATTAAAGTGAAATCCTACAATGAATGAATATTTGATAACGTTCAACTACAATCGAATATCACAGCATGGTAGTTGTAATCTTAGTCCAATATTTGTAAGAAAAAATTTATTGAGAAACAACACAAACAAATGTCTATTCTAAAATCTACAAAAAAGAAGTCATTTCTGTATGCTTAATATATTAAAACCGTATCATACAAAACTATGATGCTCATTAAACCCCAAATATATGATGAAAACCATTCATAAGCTAATTACTTAATCTATTACTACATTCACTTGAGTTATTCTCTTAAATGCTTTTTTAAGAATTCCTCTGAAAACGAACTTCTATTCAGACAGATTACTCCTCACATCGTTCGATTTATATCTGGATGAAATAAAAAAAAAAATTCTTTTTCTTTTGCCTGCTGCGTTACAGATTATACAACTTCCTACGCATTTTCCACGAAACAATGGAGCGCAATTTCACGGACACAGGAAACGAGGCAGATGGAACGGAAAATACGCCGGTTTTTCGAGCCGTGCATTAATTAGTTTGCCTAGCAAAATTTCGTATTCGCGCGCTATAATCGATGCCAAATGGGCGGGAAAAAATATTGGTATCGGTCGAAACAACGCAATGAGCACGATGGTTACAATGCGTGTGCAATATGATCGGTTGTGTGTGCACATATAGGTGGTTGGATTCATGTAAGCATGAAAAGGAAAGCTACCCACGCGGTCTGTGCTGACACGTTCGTTACTTTCGCTGTCCACCGACGGCTGGCTGATGAGTTTGCGATCAGCATTCATCGTCATCCTCTTCTACCGCCTTTGCTAGTCCCTTGATACGTTTTAAACTCCCTAATCGCGTATCAATCCGGCTCCCCACATTCGAGTCCCATGTCGATTGTTTACCAATCGTCTATCACACTTCGCAATCGTGAGTTTGTCTAATTCGCGAGATTTTCTCCGTCGATAGGTCTAATGATCTGGAGAGTCGATCAAAGACATGATCTATATATATATTATTCACTGCTTTTAGAAAATGTCCATTTGATATCGTTGACGTCTTTGATTAAGTTTCAGACAGATTGTTCGTTATCTAGAAAGCTAAAAGAAGGGATTTATTTTGAAATGTTCAGTAGAAGATATGTAGATGGTAGAAGAAAAACATGAAAACTATATTTTTGTTGATTTTTTGATTGTAGTGTCAGTTTATGATTAAATAGGAGAATTTTAAGATGACATAATTGAGTATGAAAGTAACCTGTCGATTATTAAACATAGCGGATAAGTTGACAGAGTTTTATGAAAACTAAAAGTACAATCAATAAGACTAACGAGTTTTATTTAAAAATTTTAAAAATATTTTAAAAATATTTAGAGGATCATTTTCAAAATTCAAAAAAGTTTAAAGTATTTAATCTTTGTTTTTTTCATCCTGTACAATACAACTTTATTCTACATTAATACAACATTTTTCAATATAACTGAAAAAGTGGAAGGATGCTAGATAAGACATTTCAGCAGTATATATCTCGTGATCTCGTTTGCCTACTGCACTCGTGTCCCACTAAAAATACCGCAAATCGTGTAAAAGTTATATCCAGTTACAAACACGAAAGAGTTATAATATAGGAAAAGATGACGACGGGAGAAAAGGAGGTTTTCTTCGATCAGAAGTTCCCCCTTATCAGCTACAAGTGTCGTTCGTTTTATGCTAACGCAGTTTTTATCTGAATAACATTTTCTTTACAACGTAACGCCAGGAAATATTAATAGAAAGGATTAATCATTGGAAAGTTATAATAACTGTTGGAAGTGAGAATCGGCAACCGAATTTTAAGCGAAGAAAAATCGCAAAAAAATTGTATGAAAATAAAACGAAACAAATCCAATATCATGTTATGAAATTTAAAAAAGTAATATCTGTAAATAAGTGTTCCAATATGGATATTTTATGATATTCGTATGATACGAAAATGATTAAATCTCGTGAACAAAAGTTTATTTCACGTCTGTTCGAGCATTTCGCTTATAAAGTGATTCAGCAGTGCCACTTTAAAAGCTCGGACCGTACGTCCGGCAAGTTTTGGCGTTTCCACGTAGAGCTTTCACACTTCGAGCAGGGATGATCATATGTCGAACACGTCGTGCATGTACCACCGTTCTTCCACGCCGCGTTATATTTAGCTAGCTGACTCAGGGCCCCCCTCGTGAGCTTGCAAGCTCCCCTTTCTGTCTTATTCGCTCTTTCACGCTTGTCCTTCTTTCCACCGAGAAACACGCCATTCCGTACGATTACCGAACCGATTACATTCGAGATTCGAGCGGTCCCTAAAATCTGATTTTCGTATCTTTGTTAATCGACAGGGCGAAGTTACAATTTTCGAGTTTGTTTTAAAAATTGTAGTTTATTCTTTTGTGGTACGATAAATATCAAAGATGAATGAATATCATAAATATCATATAAAACTTGTAATCAAAGTTACAAATTTAACTGTAACTAATTTTAAAGCACTCGAGTAAAAAAATTAATTAAGATAAAAATTGTATTTGAAGTGATTTTATGTGAACATATTGAAGGGTAAAGCTCTGTGAATATGACATTTTTATAATGCTAAATTATTACGATACTTCCAGCTATTATTTGATTTCACAATATTTTTAATTTACGTGTAATCAAAATTTCATGTTTATGTATGAATGTAAATAGAAAATTATAATTAGAATTAAGATTAAAACGGAAATGTAAACAATTTTCAATTGATTAAAATTATTCTCAGATTTTCTGATGACCATTGATTCCTCGACTGATCGTTAATTTTAATCACTTTTTAAACCACTCTGAAACCACTGCAAACTTCGTTATCGTTCCGTGTGACGAGTGAAAAGTGGAATTCTACCGGTATCCCTGATCAATAATTCAATAATATTTCCACGAACAGAAGCAAGACGGACGAATGGTTGGGAAAGTAGAACACCGATATTAGTTTAATGATAAGGGGTCCTTGGAAATCCTAGAACTGGAATGCGTTTTCACGTGAAATTAGACCCTAATAGAGAAACGTGACGTTGCGAGAACAGATTGACAAATGTCGATGCAAGGCTACGTCTATGGCCCTCGTATTCAGTACAACGCGCGTTTCTTCCTCGATGGAATTCGAGAATTCCAATACGGTATGTTTCTGTCGATACGTCTTATGATTCCCGTTATTATCGCAGCGGCAGAAGTCAATCTACGATCTACTATATCGATTAGATTAATGAGAACCCTAATATCTAATGCATTTCCTATTCTACATGTAAAAGATAGAAAGAGACAGTATTCGAAGGAATGAAATTTACTAAAATTTGATACTATTAATAGTGAATAAAAAAGAAAATAACAAAAGGCAAATTAATTGATTTAGGAAACTGCTATATATTTTTTTTACTGTATATTTGCTTTGTTCGTTGCATATTTTTCGAAGTCAGAATTTATATTATACATATAATTTTAATTTTAATTCAGAAGAACGGATGAAATCGTATAATATCAGAGACACAATTTTTATTTATTGCATACATCTTCTTCTACTCGTGTGACATTAAACGACAGCTCCACGGGAGAGCAGCTTAGAACTAAGGAGCTTTTCTAAGAGACAGGGAAGCTGAAGCGCACTCTTTGACCTTTTTATTGCCTTGCATGTCATCATTTGCGTTATCGTTCCGCTGTTTGTTCAACATCGCAGAATCTACCACAGCACGCATTTTTACAGTGACCGTAAAAGAATAAGAAATAATATATCATATAAAGTACGGAAAAATGAAAAGATATTTATATAATTCAAGAAATGAAAAGAATTTAAGACAGACAAAGATAAGCATTTTATATAATAAAGCAACACAATCGTCATTATATTGATTCATTAATTTTATTATACTTTCTAAACAACTTCGTGTACTGTACTCGCTAGTTAATATTATCAATTCCAGGAATTGTTCAGTGAAATCAGACGATAATACGAATTTTAGTATTCTGAAGGATCTACGCGTTAATCCTGTCTAGAAGCAGGAACAGCAACACGAAGCTAAAGATTGACCCTTGACCTTTGTCAACAATCAGGATCACCGGTCTAGTACAAGTTATATTATTTCTGCTGACTGCCATATTAAATATGATTTCCTGCTTCTGTTGTGATTTTCGCGTGATAATTTTCAAACGCATAATACGTGGATAACGAACTTTATTTATCAAATAACGTCAGGTTTCACGAGTTCGATTAACACCGTGACTAACTGTGATTATTATTGCATGATTAATTCGAGACAATTAAGATCGACGGTTAGACGTTTCACTTTATACCCAATTAAATGGTACAATCATATCTAACGATTTAACTCTAGACCGCTAGAACCCGCGAACGTCAAGATCGATATGATTATTTTCCTCGTTCCTCAGATTATGAGATGTAAGTGGTACACGACGTTGCGAATAGAATCGAGAATAAATAGAAGGTAGCCGAGCTTACGTGATGTACTAGCAAATATGAAGTTATACCGCTCGCGTAATATTAGTTCTAGCTGTAACCGGCAACGTTTTATCAAACTCATAAAATTCTCCCGTTATCAAAGATTACCTATTAATGATCCAACTTTCATCTCTAAGTAATCTCCATAGAAATTCAAACGCTCTGTTCTACATGCTATTACTCTTCTCGCTAACCATACACCATCTATTGTGTATCATCAACTACATCATACCAAACGAAGCAAAAAAACCTCTCTATAAAACAAACCAAACCAACGTCATCAATCAGGGGCTCAATCAATCGTCAATCCTAACTCTAGTCATCGAACACGGCCACACTAGTTCTCTACCAAACAGCTCTCTTCGATTACCATTCTCAACGACACGATTCTCAAGAGACTCACACGTGACACGGGACGATTTAACGAAGGCTGGATTCAGCCTGGCCACCGAAAAAACCTCAGCAAACGGTCACGTCACGTCAAAGTACTCTCGTGTATCACGCCTGTACTCCTCTATTTCAAGATTGTACTCTTGAATCGCGATCCACGACGCTTGTTCGCACTGCGAGCCGCATTCTACTGGCCGATCTCGATCGAAGATTCGCACGTGACACGGGCGACG